>NW_024059954.1:0-10000 GCF_016432855.1 Salvelinus namaycush
CTCATCTTCTCTGGGATCCCCCCCCACCCCCCCCCCCCCCCCCCCCCCCCCCCCCCCCCCCCCCCCCCCCCCCCCCCCCCCAGTCTCTGGAACTCATCTTCTCTGGGATCAGCACCCCCCCAGTCTCTGGAACTCATCTTCTCTGGGATCAGCACCCCCCAGTCTCTGGAACTCATCTTCTCTGGGATCAGCACCCCCCAGTCTCTGGAACTCATCTTCTCTGGGATCAGCCCCCCCCAGTCTCTGGAACTCATCTTCTCTGGGATCATCCCCCCCCAGTCTCTGGAACTCATCTTCTCTGGGATCAGCACCCCCCAGTCTCTGGAACTCATCTTCTCTGGGATCAGCACCCCCCAGTCTCTGGAACTCATCTTCTCTGGGATCAGCACCCCCCAGTCTCTGGAACTCATCTTCTCTGGGATCAGCACCCCCCAGTCTCTGGAACTCATCTTCTCTGGGATCAGCACCCCCCAGTCTCTGGAACTCATCTTCTCTGGGATCAGCTCCCCCCCCAGTCTCTGGAACTCATCTTATCTGGGATCAGCACCCCCCAGTCTCTGGAACTCATCTTCTCTGGGATCGGCTCCCCCCAGTCTCTGGAACTCATCTTCTCTGGGATCAGCACCCCCCAGTCTCTGGAACTCATCTTCTCTGGGATCAGCACCCCCCACCCCCCAGTCTCTGGAACTCATCTTCTCTGGGATCAGCACCCCCCAGTCTCTGGAACTCATCTTCTCTGGGATCAGCACCCCCCAGTCTCTGGAACTCATCTTCTCTGGGATCAGCCCCCCCAGTCTCTGGAACTCATCTTCTCTGGGATCAGCCCCCCCCAGTCTCTGGAACTCATCTTCTCTGGGATCAGCACCCCCCAGTCTCTGGAACTCATCTTCTCTGGGATCAGCACCCCCCAGTCTCTGGAACTCATCTTCTCTGGGATCAGCCCCCCCCAGTCTCTGGAACTCATCTTCTCTGGGATCAGCCCCCCCAGTCTCTGGAACTCATCTTCTCTGGGATCAGCACCCCCCAGTCTCTGGAACTCATCTTCTCTGGGTCAGCCCCCCCCAGTCTCTGGAACTCATCTTCTCTGGGATCAGCACCCCCCCAGTCTCTGGAACTCATCTTCTCTGGGATCAGCACCCCCCCCCAGTCTCTGGAACTCATCTTATCTGGGATCAGCACCCCCCAGTCTCTGGAACTCATCTTCTCTGGGATCAGCTCCCCCCAGTCTCTGGAACTCATCTTCTCTGGGATCAGCTCCCCCCAGTCTCTGGAACTCAGGAATACAGCATTTTTAACAGATTGGAGAACTTTTTTCCTAAATTCCAGCGGTGAAGTCCGCTAATGCTATCTCACACAGCTGAAACAGAAAACAGATGATCTGGATCGTGGAGCGTCGTATTAAATTACATTTTACAAGCATTTGACAGACTATTATGTCAATTTGAAGAGGCCTATGATATCCTTTGTCAGTTGGGGAATTGGATGTCTCATTCTTCTCAGCGCTGTGAAATCCGTATAGCCACTAGATCCAAGGGTATTCCACTCTTACCTCATGAGGTCCGGAGCCTGCTGGTTCTCTGTTCAACCTGATAATGAATTACCCACACCTGGTGTTACAGATGTAAATACGGCCCCGATTAGAGGGGAACAATGAAATAATGCAGTGGAACTGGCTTCGTGGGCCAGAGTCGAGGTTGAATGCACCTGATGATATGAAAACAGAAGAGATGAAAAACATTGCCAGAATCTCATTTACCCTCGTTACCTAGATGCTGAATGATGTTATTTGAAGAATTGATCAGCATGTTGCTTGACATAATTAGATTTCTGGAAGATATTCAGATCAGTCGACCAAGCTAGTAGCATCACTGAGGATGAGAGTTGTGATTGGTTGTTTGTTTAGCATCACTGAGGATGAGAGTTCTGATTGGTTGTTTGTTTGGCATCACTGAGGATGAGAGTTCTGATTGGTTGTTTGTTTGGCATCACTGAGGATGTTAGTTCTGATTAGTTGTTTGTTTAGCATCACTGAGGATGAGAGTTCTGATTGGTTGTTTGTTTGGCATCACTGAGGATGAGAGTTCTGATTGGTTGTTTGTTTGGCATCACTGAGGATGAGAGTTGTGATTGGTTGTTTGTTTAGCATCACTGAGGATGAGAGTTGTGATTGGTTGTTTGTTTAGCATCACTGAGGATGAGAGTTGTGATTGGTTGTTTGTTTGGCATCACTGAGGATGAGAGTTGTGATTGGTTGTTTGTTTAGCATCACTGAGGATGAGAGTTGTGATTGGTTGTGATTGGTTGTTTGTTTATCATCACCGAGGATGAGAGTTCTGATTGGTTGTTTGTTTGGCATCACCGAGGATGAGAGTTCTGATTGGTTGTTTGGCATCACCGAGGATGAGAGTTGTGATTGGTTGTTTGTTTGGCATCACCGAGGATGAGAGTTCTGATTGGTTGTTTGTTTGGCATCACTGAGGATGAGAGTTGTGATTGGTTGTTTGTTTGGCATCACTGAGGATGAGAGTTGTGATTGGTTGTTTGTTTGGCATCACTGAGGTTGAGAGTTCTGATTGGTTGTTTGTTTAGTATCACCGAGGATGAGAGTTGTGATTGGTTGTTTGTTTGGCATCACTGAGGATGAGAGTTGTGATTGGTTGTTTGTTTATCATCACTGAGGATGAGAGTTCTGATTGGTTGTTTGTTTAGTATCACTGAGGATGAGAGTTGTGATTGGTTGTTTGTTTAGCATCACTGAGGATGAGAGTTGTGATTGGTTGTGATTGGTTGTTTGTTTATCATCACCGAGGATGAGAGTTGTGATTGGTTGTTTGTTTGGCATCACCGAGGATGAGAGTTGTGATTGGTTGTTTGTTTGGCATCACTGAGGTTGAGAGTTCTGAGGGATTCTCCATCTACATAACCATCGTCTGGTACGGATAATATCTCACATAGATTATTTTACTCAATCAGGTATATGAGAGAAATCTTTCCTCTAAAAATGATTTCCCGATAATGACTTGCATAATTTTATAAAATTGACTTTTTTCATTAGGATGTAAAAGAGATTGCAATCCAAGTCAAATAGTTTATTTATTTATCAATTCAATTCAATTCAACGACAGTAGTAAACATGGTCTACATTATGTGACCATTATACAAGCCTGTTCTGAATGAATAAATCCATCACATGTACTCATTAATTTAGCAACGTTTCACAATGCTTAATGAATACATTCACACAGACTCAACAGAAATTCTAAATAACGTCCACAGGGATGATATTTCACACACAGAATATATATATGTTTAGCTTTTTATACGAAATAATCCTAACTTTGATAGCAACAATCAAGACTCAGTTTTCAGTAATTAGTGGTGTTCTTTCATGTCTGTCTGACTGATGTGAAAGCATCAACTCCCATGTCATTTGATGGGATTTAAAGTTCAGGGACAAACAAGCTCTAATAAGGCAGCGGCATGTCCTTTTCAAAGGCAGCCGACTCAGTAAACATCCTAGCACTGTGTTAGGTAGAGAACAGGGTCACAGCAGCAGAGATAGTGCTTTAACAACAACACTACGGGACTGATCCACTGCCCTGAGACTGAAGGAACTGCTGCCTCTGCACTGCTAAAGCTTTCCTGGTTAGCAGCATGTACAGTAGAAACTAGCTTTCCTGGTTAGCAGCATGTACAGTAGAAGCTAGCTTTCCTGGTTAGCAGCATGTACAGTAGAAACTAGCTTTCAAGGTTAGCAGCATGTACAGTAGAAGCTAGCTTTCAAGGTTAGCAGCATGTACAGTAGAAGCTAGCTTTCCTGGTTAGCAGCATGTACAGTAGAAGCTAGCTTTCCTGGTTAGCAGCATGTACAGTAGAAACTAGCTTTCCTGGTTAGCAGCATGTACAGTAGAAACTAGCTTTCCTGGTTAGCAGCATGTACAGTAGAAGCTAGCTTTCCTGGTTAGCAGCATGTACAGTAGAAGCTAGCTTTCCTGGTTAGCAGCATGTACAGTAGAAACTAGCTTTCCTGGTTAGCAGCATGTACAGTAGAAGCTAGCTTTCCTGGTTAGCAGCATGTACAGTAGAAACTAGCTTTCCTGGTTAGCAGCATGTACAGTAGAAACTAGCTTTCCTGGTTAGCAGCATGTACAGTAGAAACTAGCTTTCCTGGTTAGCAGCATGTACAGTAGAAGCTAGCTTTCCTGGTTAGCAGCATGTACAGTAGAAACTAGCTTTCCTGGTTAGCAGCATGTACAGTAGAAACTAGCTTTCCTGGTTAGCAGCATGTACAGTAGAAGCTAGCTTTCCTGGTTAGCAGCATGTACAGTAGAAACTAGCTTTCCTGATTAGCAGCATGTACAGTAGAAACTTGCTTTCCTGGTTAGCAGCATGTACAGTAGAAGCTAGCTTTCCTGGTTAGCAGCATGTACAGTTGAAGCTAGCTGTTAGCAGAATGTACAGTTGAAGCTAGCTGTTAGCAGAATATACAGTTGAAGCTAGCTGTTAGCAGAATGTACAGTTGAAGCTAGCTGTTAGCAGAATGTACAGTTGAAGCTAGCTGTTAGCAGAATGTACAGTTGAAGCTAGCTGTTAGCAGAATGTACAGTTGAAGCTAACTGTTAGCAGAATGTACAGTTGAAGCTAGCTGTTAGCAGAATGTACAGTTGAAGCTAGCTGTTAGCAGAATGTACAGTTGAAGCTAGCTGTTAGCAGAATGTACAGTTGAAGCTAGCTGTTAGCAGAATGTACAGTCTAAGCTAACTGTTAGCAGAATGTACAGTTGAAGCTAGCTGTTAGCAGAATGTACAGTTGAAGCTAGCTGTTAGCAGAATGTACAGTTGAAGCTAGCTGTTAGCAGAATGTACAGTCTAAGTTAACTGTTAGCAGAATGTACAGTCTAAGTTAACTGTTAGCAGAATGTACAGTTGACTCTAGCTGTTAGCAGAATGTACAGTTGAAGCTAGCTGTTAGCAGATTGTACAGTTGAAGCTAGCTGTTAGCAGAATGTACAGTTGAAGATAGCTGTTAGCAGAATGTACAGTTGAAGCTAGCAGTTAGCAGAATGTACAGTTGAAGCTAGCTGTTAGCAGAATGTACAGTCTAAGCTAACTGTTAGCAGAATGTACAGTTGAAGCTAGCTGTTAGCAGAATGTACAGTTGAAGCTAGCTGTTAGCAGAATGTACAGTCTAAGCTAACTGTTAGCAGAATGTACAGTTGACGCTAGCTGTTAGCAGAATGTACAGTTGAAGCTAGCTGTTAGCAGAATGTACAGTTGAAGCTAGCCTCCAGTGTGCCAGGGGGACCATTCATCAAGAGACAGTTGGGTCTATGCTACATGTACACAGTTTAAAATGGCAGTTTATAGATGATAGTTGTTCATAAAAACAAGACAAACCAGATTGCTGAACTACAGTATAATCCCATTTGTTGTTGTTATTTTAAAGTCCAGCCAGTGTGTTTCTGTGTTTAAACGACTTACCTGACCGTGTTTTCTCCACTCCTGTCTAACGGCTCGGCCCAATGCATTTATTAAATCAGCCCTGATTTGTGGGCCACATTTGGCCGATGGCCGAAGGCAACATAGCATTGATAATAGCTGTAATATTGTTATATCTGGGCTCAATCCGATCAGAAATGACAAATACACTGTCTGATTTCTGAGATTACACAGTAATATACAGTAGACTGTCTTTATTTTATATTCAAGTTCCTTCCTTGTGGCTGGGACATTTTTGACAAAGCATCTGGCTAGTATTGTGTTGATGGCCCAGAGCATCCATGTTAGATCAGATATGTCTGCTCCAATAGATATACAGTATATGTGAGCTTCAGCTGAACCAATGGAAGGGTATTGTTGTTAAGTGACATCTCTTGATGACAGTTTGGATAAAGCCTCCCCGTTTAAAAGGTAGCCCTCAACACTGCTGTGATATTGCTTTGGCCAAGTCGTTGGGCCAAACAGCTTTACTGGTGCTGACAGTAGTGATAACGCTGCTTTTCCTTGACGATATGTGATGTATGAGGCCTGGGTTCAGAGGGTAAGAAGGTAACGGGTGATCTTATAATGTCACCTCTGTGTCGTTGCTCCCAGCAACATGAAAACATCTTGTGTTTTGAAAAGGTAAAGTAGTTACAAGACGTAATGGAAGGAACAACCGTCCAACATCCTATCACACAGGAGAGACGAGCCGGCTGGAACAACATCACACTGTACAATCAGGAGTTTCTCAGGAAAAGTTTCAATGGACAACAAGAGCCGAGGGGTCCAGAGGCCTAGAGAACCTGAGAGGTAGTGACTATCTACAGGGGTTGTGATGGATCATCTGAAGAGACGACCAGAGAGAGAACCTGAGAGGTAGTGACTATCTACAGGGGTTGTGATGGATCATCTGAAGAGACGACCAGAGAGAGAACCTGAGAGGTAGTGACTATCTACAGAGGTTGTGATGGATCATCTGAAGAGACGACAAGAGAGAGAACCTGAGAGGTAGTGACTATCTACAGGTGTTGTGATGGATCATCTGAAGAGACGACCAGAGAGAGAACCTGAGAGGTAGTGACTATCTACAGGTGTTGTGATGGATCATCTGAAGAGACGACCAGAGAGAGAACCTGAGAGGTAGTGACTATCTACAGGAGTTGTGATGGATCATCTGAAGAGACGACAAGAGAGAGAACCTGAGAGGTAGTGACTATCTACAGGGGTTGTGATGGATCATCTGAAGAGACGACCAGAGAGAGAACCTGAGAGGTAGTGACTACCTACAGGGGTTGTGATGGATCATCTGAAGAGACGACCAGAGAGAGCACCTGAGAGGTAGTGACTATCTACAGGGGTTGTGATGGATCATCTGAAGAGACGACCAGAGAGAGAACCTGAGAGGTAGTGACTACCTACAGGGGTTGTGATGGATCATCTGAAGAGACGACCAGAGAGAGAACCTGAGAGGTAGTGACTATCTACAGGTGTTGTGATGGATCATCTGAAGAGACGACCAGAGAGAGAACCTGAGAGGTAGTGACTATCTACAGGGGTTGTGATGGATCATCTGAAGAGACGACCAGAGAGAGAACCTGAGAGGTAGTGACTATCTACAGGGGTTGTGATGGATCATCTGAAGAGACGACCAGAGAGAGAACCTGATAGGTAGTGACTACCTACAGGGGTTGTGATGGATCATCTGAAGAGACGACCAGAGAGAGAACCTGAGAGGTAGTGACTATCTACAGGGGTTGTGATGGATCATCTGAAGAGACGACCAGAGAGAGAACCTGAGAGGTAGTGACTATCTACAGGTGTTGTGATGGATCATCTGAAGAGACGACCAGAGAGAGAACCTGAGAGGTAGTGACTATCTACAGGTGTTGTGATGGATCATCTGAAGAGACGACCAGAGAGAGAACCTGAGAGGTAGTGACTATCTACAGGGGTTGTGATGGATCATCTGAAGAGACGACCAGAGAGAGTATTCAACAATACATTTATCCAAAGCCACTTCCAGTCATGAGTGCATTTCACTTACGGGTGGTCCCGGGAATCAAACCCGCTATCCTGGGGTTTCAGGCTGCAGGCTTTACTGACTGGGCTACAGACACGGCAGACACTAGTACAACACTACTGTAAAACATCATAGTAGTTTATAGAGGTTTGTGGTGGTTCATAGTGATTACCAGGGATTCATAGTGGTTCACAATGGTTCACTGAGGTTCACCAGGCGAGAGGGATAAACAGAAGTGGGCAGAGGGATGGATGTGCTACCTGTCCCAGACCTGCTGTTTTCAACTCTCTAGAGACAGCAGGAGCGGTAGAGATACTCTGAATGATCGGCTATGAAAAGCCAACTGACATTTACTCCTGAGGTGCTGACTTGCTGCACCCTCGACAACTACTGTGATTATTATTATTTGACCATGCTGGTCATTTATGAACATTTGAACATCTTGGCCATGTTCTGTTATAATCTCCACCCGGCACAGCCAGAAGAGGACTGGCCACCCCTCATAGCCTGGTTCCTCTCTAGGTTTCTTCCTAGGTTTTGGCCTTTCTAGGGAGTTTTTACTAGCCACCGTGCTTCTACACCTGCATTGCTTGCTCTTTGGGGTTTTAGGCTGGGTTTCTGTACAGCACTTTGAGATATCAGCTGATGTACGAAGGGCTATATAAATACATTTGATTTGATTTGATTTGATTGGACAGAAGTGGGCAGAGGGATGGACAAAATCAAATCAAATCAAATCAAGTTTATTTTATATAGCCCTTCGTACATCAGCTAATTATCTCAGGAACTAACACTGAGATAATTAACAGGAACCAACACTGAGATAATTAACAGGAACTAACACTGAGATAATTAACAGGAACTAACACTGAGATAATTAACAGGAACTAACACTGAGATAATTAACAGGAACTAACACTGAGATAATTAACAGGAACCAACACTGAGATAATTAACAGGAACTAACGCTGAGATAATTAACAGGAACTAACACTGAGATAATTAACAGGAACTAACACTGAGATAATTAACAGGAACTAACACTGAGATAATTAACAGGAACTAACACTGAGATAATTAACAGGAACCAACACTGAGATAATTAACAGGAACTAACACTGAGATAATTAACAGGAACTAACACTGAGATAATTAACAGGAACTAACACTGAGATAATTAACAGGAACTAACACTGAGATAATTAACAGGAACTAACACTGAGATAATTAACAGAAACTAACACTGAGATAATTAACAGGAACTAACACTGAGATAATTAACAGGAACTAACTTTGAGATAATTAACAGGAACTAACACTGAGATAATTAACAGGAACTAACACTGAGATAATTAACAGGAACTAACACTGAGATAATTAACAGGAACTAACACTGAGATAATTAACAGGAACTAACACTGAGATAATTAACAGGAACTAACACTGAGATAATTAACAGGAACTAACACTGAGATAATTAACAGGAACCAAAACAATAATATTAACAATAATTGCAATAATTATAATATTAATAATACTAATAGTAATAATAATATTAATAACAGTAATAGTAATAATAATATTAATAACAGTAATAGTAATACTACTACTAATAATAGTAATAATAATTGCAATAATAATAATATTAATAATACTAATAGTAATAATACTATTAATAACAGTAACAGTAATACTACTATTCATAATAGTAATAGTAATAATAATAACTTTTAATAGCATTACCGTACATTCTGAAGCAATGTCTTGTACAGTATACTTCCTATTTACATGACATATACTGGTGTACTAAATACTGTAACTCTGCCTTTAGAGTTAATTATCAAACTGTAAGAGATGAAATGTAATCATTATCCAGTAGTCATTAACGTGATGTTGTGTCCTGTGTCTCTCTTCTTCTTTAAACGGTACTCCTCCTCCGTGCCCAGTAATACCATGCTTCCTGCTACAACACTTCAAACAGAGGAAAAGGGGGCTTAAGTGAAGATGATACAGACAGCGAATATTCCTGAGCCAGTTGACATGGCTCCTGACCCCAGAGCAGATGTTTTGTGTAATAGTCTGTGGTTGCGAGAGGCATGCACACCAGGTGGGGGCGCGGGGTCTGTCAGGGGCCGCTCCCTATCCGCTCGGCCCCCAAGAAACAAAAGCAGCTTTGAGGTATCGCCTTTCCTCCTCAAAAAGATTGGGGGACTTTTAATACAATTATGTCTTTAAGGGACGCAGAGGTCTGGCTCCACACAGCAGCAAGGCTGTTTAGGCAGGGACACTGGTGGCTTCAAAGCCCCGTGGCGGCTGAGAGAAGAGGAGAAGAGAGGGATGTGGCTTCAAAGCTCCATGGCGGCTGAGACAAGAGGAGAGGAGAGGAGAGGGATGTGGCTTCAAAGCCCCGTGGCGGCTGAGAGAAGAGGAGAGGAGAGGGATGTGTAAATATGACACTCTTAAACAACGTTAGTTGAGCAGGGAGGAAGACATTCAGCCA
>NW_024059954.1:15000-29543 GCF_016432855.1 Salvelinus namaycush
GATCCAACCAGACTCCTGCTTCAGACCACTTGTTCTGAACAGCTACAGTTACTGATCCAACCAGACTCCTGCTTCAGACCACTTGTTCTGAACACCAGCTACAGTTACTGATCCAACCAGACTCCTGCTTCAGACCACTTGTTCTGAACAGCTACAGTTACTGATCCAACCAGACTCCTGCTTCAGACCACTTGTTCTGAACACCAGCTACAGTTACTGATCCAACCAGACTCCTGCTTCAGACCACTTGTTCTGAACAGCTACAGTTACTGATCCAACCAGACTCCTGCTTCAGACCACTTGTTCTGTACAGCTACAGTTACTGATCCAACCAGACTCCTGCTTCAGACCACTTGTTCTGAACAGCTACAGTTACTGATCCAACCAGACTCCTGCTTCAGACCACTTGTTCTGAACAGCTACAGTTACTGATCCAACCAGACTCCTGCTTCAGACCACTTGTTCTGAACAGCTACAGTTACTGATCCAACCAGACTCCTGCTTCAAACCACTTGTTCTGAACACCAGCTACAGTTACTGATCCAACCAGACTCCTGCTTCAGACCACTTGTTCTGAACAGCTACAGTTACTGATCCAACCAGACTCCTGCTTCGGACCACTTGTTCTGCTTCAGACCACTTGTTCTAAACAGCTACAGTTACTGATCCAACCAGACTCCTGCTTCAGACCACTTGTTCTGTACAGCTACAGTTACTGATCCAACCAGACTCCTGCTTCAGACCACTTGTTCTGAACAGCTACAGTTACTGATCCAACCAGACTCCTGCTTCAGACCACTTGTTCTGTACAGCTACAGTTACTGATCCAACCAGACTCCTGCTTCAGACCACTTGTTCTGAACACCAGCTACAGTTACTGATCCAACCAGACTCCTGCTTCAGACCACTTGTTCTGAACAGCTACAGTTACTGATCCAACCAGACTCCTGCTTCAGACCACTTGTTCTGAACAGCTACAGTTACTGATCCAACCAGACTCCTGCTTCAGACCACTTGTTCTGAACAGCTACAGTTACTGATCCAACCAGACTCCTGCTTCAGACCACTTGTTCTGAACACCTACAGTTACTGATCCAACCAGACTCCTGCTTCAGACCACTTGTTCTGAACAGCTACAGTTACTGATCCAACCATACTCCTGCTTCAGACCACTTGTTCTGTACAGCTACAGTTACTGATCCAACCAGACTCCTGCTTCAGACCACTTGTTCTGAACAGCTACAGTTACTGATCCAACCAGACTCCTGCTTCAGACCACTTGTTCTAAACAGCTACAGTTACTGATCCAACCAGACTCCTGCTTCAGACCACTTGTTCTGTACAGCTACAGTTACTGATCCAACCAGACTCCTGCTTCAGACCACTTGTTCTGAACACCTACAGTTACTGATCCAACCAGACTCCTGCTTCAGACCACTTGTTCTGAACAGCTACAGTTACTGATCCAACCAGACTCCTGCTTCAGACCACTTGTTCTGAACACCAGCTACAGTTACTGATCCAACCAGACTCCTGCTTCAGACCACTTGTTCTAAACAGCTACAGTTACTGATCCAACCAGACTCCTGCTTCAGACCACTTGTTCTGAACAGCTACAGTTACTGATCCAACCAGACTCCTGCTTCAGACCACTTGTTCTGTACAGCTACAGTTACTGATCCAACCAGACTCCTGCTTCAGATCACTTGTTCTGAACACCAGCTACAGTTACTGATCCAACCAGACTCCTGCTTCAGACCACTTGTTCTGTACAGCTACAGTTACTGATCCAACCAGACTCCTGCTTCAGACCACTTGTTCTGAACACCAGCTACAGTTACTGATCCAACCAGACTCCTGTTTCAGACCACTTGTTCTGTACAGCTACAGTTACTGATCCAACCAGACTCCTGCTTCAGACCACTTGTTCTGAACAGCTACAGTTACTGATCCAACCAGACTCCTGCTTCAGACCACTTGTTCTGAACACCAGCTACAGTTACTGATCCAACCAGACTCCTGCTTCAGACCACTTGTTCTGAACAGCTACAGTTACTGATCCAACCAGACTCCTGCTTCAGACCACTTGTTCTAAACACCAGCTACAGTTACTGATCCAACCAGACTCCTGCTTCAGACCACTTGTTCTAAACAGCTACAGTTACTGATCCAACCAGACTCCTGCTTCAGACCACTTGTTCTGAACAGCTACAGTTACTGATCCAACCAGACTCCTGCTTCAGACCACTTGTTCTGAACAGCTACAGTTACTGATCCAACCAGACTCCTGCTTCAGACCACTTGTTCTGTACAGCTACAGTTACTGATCCAACCAGACTCCTGCTTCAGACCACTTGTTCTGAACACCAGCTACAGTTACTGATCCAACCAGACTCCTGCTTCAGACCACTTGTTCTGAACAGCTACAGTTACTGATCCAACCAGACTCCTGCTTCAGACCACTTGTTCTGAACACCAGCTACAGTTACTGATCCAACCAGACTCCTGCTTCAGACCACTTGTTCTAAACAGCTACAGTTACTGATCCAACCAGACTCCTGCTTCGGACCACTTGTTCTTCAGTCAGCTGGACATTTTGAATGTCTTTACTTGTGCAGACAAGTGAGTCCCTTTGAGTTTCAGCTGAACATTAGTCCGAAAATACAAGTACACATGAAACTAATATATTTCAGTTTGTTAGTCCTAAAATACATGAAACTAATATATTTCAGTTTGTTAGTCCTAAATTACATGAAACTAATATACTTCAGTTTGTTAGTATTAAAATACATGAAACTAATATATTTCAGTTTGTTAGTATTAAAATACATGAAACTAATATATTTCAGTTTGTTAGTATTAAAATACATGAAACTAATATATTTCAGTTTGTTAGTCCTAAAATACATGAAACTAATATATTTCAGTTTGTTAGTCCTAAAATACATGAAACTAATATATTTCAGTTTGTAAGGGAAGTCCCCCCCCAATTGTACAAAATAACATGGCAACTTATTGGCACCGAGCGCAGCATATACACGATGGACAAGTACACTACTTCTGGCGGTGTTTCATCCAAAGTTGATGGCAAATGCCATATTGCAAATGAGCTGTGTAACACTCCAAAATTCCTATAGTGGGCGAGTTTGTTCTATCTAAATTTTTCATAGGCTTTATGTAACGCAAGTCAAGACCCAAGAGTAAAATTTTGAGATTTTGAAAGTTTTGGCAAAAACTTATCACCCCCTTAAAAAAGTGCTTTCTGGACCGTTTTTTGAAATTCTTTCGAGTTTTATGTCAATTACACATGTGTAAGAACTGTATGAAAATACTTTTGTCAAATATTATTAACATAATTTTTTTGAAATTTTTATTTGTACTTAAGAAATATGTTTTGTGCATTTGGAATGTGATTTCATAGGAAGTCAAAAGTCAAAAGTCAAAAATGTCAAAAATTTGGAAAAAACGTATCACCCCCTTTAAAAAAGTGCTTTCTGGACCGTTTTTCGAAATTCTTTCGAGTTTTATGTCAATTACACATGTGTAAGAACTGTATGAAAATACTTTAGTCACATTTATTATCATAATTTTTTATAAATGTTTACTTGTACTTAAGGAATATGTTTTGTGCATTTGGAATGTGATTTCATAGGAAGTCAAAAGTCAAAAATGTCAAAAATTTGGAAAAAACGTATCACCCCTTCATAGTCGAAAATAACATTTTTTTTTAAAAGGCCAAAATGAAGCATTTAAAACTGTATTGAAAATCGTGCGTGGTTACCCAAAACATGAAACAGAATATTTTTTGACTTTTTTTGAAAACCTCCATAAATCACTCAGGCCAGCACCCATTGATTTTTGCCCGTAGTATAGTGCTCCCAGAGCGGGTATGGAAGTCTGGATCCCCCCTAAAAGCATTTAAGGCTCTGTGTGTCTTTAAGCACCATACTTTTTCATTCCATCCTTGCTGTGTGTGTGTGTGTCTGTGTGTGTGTGTGTGAGCTTTTCTTTGACATCTGATTAGAGAAATGACTGATTTACACTTCATGAGGGTTGCCTAATCACACACTTAAAGTTTTGGAAAGATCTGACTTTTTTAACCCTTTGAAACAGCACCTATGACCCCATTTTAAGGCACTTCCGGTTGGCACAGGAAGCTATAAGTAAACACCTATCCTGATCGGGGTATGCTTTTACAGAATCCTGAGTTTTAAGTCTATACGTTAAGAACTGACTGATTTACACAGGGTTGAATGCACTATATATCACAAACTGCTGGTTGGGTAAAACACTTTTAGGGTGATTTTATCACTTCCGGTTGCTCCAGGAAGCTTAGAATCAACACAGGTAGACCTCATAGTGGCTTGATGGATTGTCATTGAAGACAGGTTCATAAGACATTCATAACCCACATAGGGTTTATTTAAAGAATGCACGTTACATTTGCATATGATTCAACAGTGAAAAACATCACATCATATTGCAAACATAACACACTGTTGAATCATATTGCAAACACACACTGTTACATTTGCAATATGATGTGTTGAATCATATTGCAAACATAACACACAGTGTTACATTTGTAATATGATGTGTTGAATCATATTGCAAACATAACACACAGTGTTACATTTGCAATATGATGTGTTGAATCATATTGCAAACATAACACAGTGTTACATTTGCAATATGATGTGGTGAATCATATTGCAAACATAACACACAGTGTTACATTTGCAATATGATGTGTTGAATCATATTGCAAACATAACACACAGTGTTACATTTGTAATATGATGTGTTGAATCATATTGCAAACATAACACACACTGTTACATTTGCAATATGATGTGTGGAATCATATTGCAAATGTAACGTGCATTCTTTAAATACTTTAGAAATACAAAATTGAACGTCCTGATGACCTCAGGATGGCCGGGCAGTGTTAGTGGTTCCTCTCCATCGCTCGTTGCGTGGAAATTTCATCATGTCGATTTTGGTGATGGTACCCCCGCGTTGAAACATATTGCAATTGTACAAAAGTCAACTAGCAAGTCGGTGTCCATCAGTCAATTGGATATTGTCAGACACCAAACTGATACCATCTGACACCAAACTCACTTTTTCCAACTCCTTTAGAAGCCAACTATAACATATTTCAGAGCAGGCCCAAAATTCACAGCGCCTTCTCTTTAAACCATAATAAAACAAATAATACGTAGTTATGTTTTAGCTGCGGGTCCAATTTTCACATTATGTTTAGCCCTATGTGAGGCGACCTCGAATCCCAAGTTTCGGCTCGATAGGTCATTCGGTGTCCGAGCAAAACGCTAATTGGTGCTGAAAATCCACTTTTTTCATTGCCTTGCTACGGGGTCCTTGAATGAGCAATCAAACAGGCTCGTTGGGGTCTGACTCTATGGGCCGAGCCGGTTTCAATGCACCTAGTCTTGAGACTCTGGGACTTTTCTAAATGTCGTCAGTTTCGTTGAGCTGAAAATGAATTGAAAACATAGCAAATACACGAGGCTGTTTATCGGTCTGAGAACCTTCTAGAGCCACATAACTCACCGTGCACAATCGACCTGAGGTCTAGAACAGGTTTGTAAAGTTTCAGAACTCTAAGTCTGACGGTTCTTTAAAAGTTGGAACAAAAGTAACTACTACAGGCACTGTCTGCCTCTTAGCCCCTCAGTGTGTCCCTCCATCATTTCTGTTTGGGTGTGTAAATTTTTCTTTGAAATCTGATGGGACTAATGACTGATTTACAGTTCAGGAGGGTTGCCTAATCACAATTATGAAGTTTTGGAAAGATTTGACATTTTTAACCCTTCAAAACAGCCCATTTGACACCAATTATGGCACTTCCGGTTGGCACAGGAAGCTGAAAGTAAAGACATATACTCACTGGAGTATGCTGTTACAGAATCCTGAGTTTTAAGTCTATATGTTAAAAATTGACTGATTTACATAGGGCTGAATGCACTATTTCTCTCAAATTGCAGGGTGCTTATTGCAAACACTTTTAGGGTGATTTTAACCACTTCCGGTTGCTCCAGGAAGCTTAGAATCGACACAGGTAGACCTCATGGTGGCCTAATGGACTGTCATCAAAGACAGGTTCATAAGACATTCATAACCCACATAGGCTTCAGGTTGAATTTAGGGGAGCAGTCAATGTATTCCTATGGGGCGAAATGTCATTGTAAACTGTTTGATGTAAACACCTTCTTTTAACTGTGAAGGGTTAATGCCACAAGCTCAAGGATAGGCTTGCACAGATCGGGAGGACCTTAAGAACATTCCTGAGGTGAAATTGTGTTTCTAACCTTAACGGTTCTCTCTCTGTCTCCCAAAAGCAAATAAAATTGACATTGAGGTCAAAAGGTCATTCGTGTCCGTTCTCTTGTAACGGTCGCTGCGCTCAGACCGAGCGAGCTACGGTCAAGCGGGGCATCCCGTTGAACTCGGCACGGCCTGGAGAATATGGTGATGTCATTTTAGTGGTGATTTCAGAATGCTATTTTGGTGCATTCATGGAAGGCGCTGTGAATTTTGGGCCTGCTCTGAAATATGTGATAGTTGGCTTCTAAAGGAGTTGTAAAAAGTGAGTTTGGAGTCAGATGGTATCAGTTTGGTGTCTGAAAATATCCAATTGACTGATGGACACTTGCTAGTTGACTTTTGTTGACACTTGCTAGTTGACTTGCTAGTCGACTTTTGTACATTTGCAATATGTTTCAACGCGGGGGTACCATCACCAAAATCGACATGATGAAATTTCACGCAACGAGCGTTGGAGAGGAACCACTATCACTGCCCGGCCATCCTGAGGTCATCAGGACGTTGACTTTTGTATTTCTAAAGTATTTAAAGAATGCACGTTACATTTGCAATATGATTCAACATCACATCATATTGCAAATCTAACGTGCATTTGCAATATGATGTGATGTTGAATCATATTGCAAATGTAACGTACATTCTCTTAAATACTTTAGAAATGCAAAAGTCAACGGTCTGATGACCTCAGGATGGCCGGGCAGTGATAGTGGTTCCTCTCCATCGCTCGTTTTGTGAAATTTCATCATGTCGCTTTTTCCTCATGGTACCTCCCCGTTGAAACATATTGCAATTGTACAAAAGTCAACGAGCAAGTCAGTGTCCATCAGTCAAATAGATATTTTCAGACACCAAACTGATACCATCTGACTCCAAACTCACTTTTTCCAACTCCTTTCGATGCCAACTATAACATATTTCAGAGCAGGCCCAAAATTCACAGCGCTTTCTCTTTAAACCATAATAAAACAAATAATACATAGTTATGTTCTAGCTGCGGGTCCAATGTTCACATTATGTTTAGCCCTATGTGAGGCGACCTCGAATCCCAAGTTTCGGCTCGATAGGTCATTCGGTGTCCGAGCAAAACGCTAATTGGTGCTGAAAATCCACTGTTTTCATTGCCTTGCTACGGGGTCCTTGAATGAGCAATCAAACAGGCTCGTTGGGGTCTGTCTTTATGGGCCGAGCCGGTTTCAACGCACCTAGTCTTGAGACTCTGGGACTTTTCTAAAGGTCGTCCGTTTCGTTGAGGTCAAATGAATTGAAAACATGGCAAATACACGAGGCTTTTTATCGATCCGAGAACCTTCTAGAGTCATATAATTCACTGTGCACAATCGACCTGACGTCTAGAACAGGTTTGTAAATTTTCAGAACTCTAGGTCTGACGGTTCTTTAAAAGTTGGAACAAAAGTAACTACTGCAGGCACTGTCTGCCTCTTAGCCCCTCAGAGTGTCCCTCCATAATTTCTGTGTGGGTGTGTATTTTTATTTTTTTTAAATCTGATGGGATGAATGACTGATTTACAGTTCAGGAAGGTTGTCTATTCACATATATGAAGTTTTGGAAAGATTTGACATTTTTAACCCTTTGAAACAGCCCATTTGACACGAATTATGGCACTTCCGGTTGGCACAGGAAGCTGAAAAAAAACACATATCATCACTGGAGTATGTTGTTACAGAATCCTGAGTTTTAAGTCTGTATGTTAAAAATTGACTGATTTAAATAGGGTTGAATGCACTATTTCTCTCAAACTGCATGTTGGGTATGGCAAACACTTTTAGGGTGATTTAACCACTTCCGGTTGCTCCAGGAAGCTTAGAATCGACACAGGTAGACCTCATGGTGGCCTGATGGACTGACATCAAAGACAGGTCCATAAGACAATCATAACCCACATAGGCTTTAGGTTGAATTTAGAGGTGCAGTCAATGTATTCCAATGGGGAGACATTTCATTTTAAACTATTTGATGTAAACACCTTCTTTTAACTGTGAAGGGTTAATGCCACAAGGTCAGGGTTAGGCTTGCACAGATCGGGAGGACCTTAAGAACACTCCTGAGGTGAAATTGTGTTTCTAACCTTAACGGTTCTCTCTCTGTGTCCCAAAAGCAAATGAAATTGGCATTGAGGTCAAAAGGTCATTTGTGTCCGTTCTCTTGTAACGGTCGCTGCGCTCAGATCGAGCGAGCTACGGTCAAGCGGGGCATCTCGTTGAACTCGGCACGGCCTAGAGATAATACTAATGCCATTGTGGGCTTTGTGTTTCTTTAAGCACCGTACTTTTTCACTCCATCCTTCCTTTTTGTGTCTGTGCGTTTGTGTGAGAGAGCTTTTCTTTGACATCTGTTTGGAAAAATGACATATTACAGTTCATGAGGGTTGTCTAATCACACAAGTGAAGTTTTGAAAAGATCTGACCTTTATTACCCTTCAAACCTGACCCTATGGCACCATTTAAGGTACTTCCAGTTGACATAGGAAGCTGAGAGTGAACACATACCCTCCTCTGTGTAGACTCTTATATAATATTGAGTTTTAAGTCTTTATGTTAAGAGCGGACTTATTTAAAGAGGGTTAAAGGAGTGTGTGTTATTTCATAAAATCATATAAAATCACAGGATTCTCGCAGAGCTTCGAGACCCACTTTAAAAATGTACGTCTGAACACACTGCAACTGGATCTGTGATTTTTTTGAAAAAAAAAATCCTCTTTGTGAACATCACCAAACGGTCAATGTACGATTTCTCTTAAATTACGATAGATAAATGGCTGGTTCTTTTTTTCCTGACACCGTATGCTTATGTACTTTGACATGAAGCGGTCAAATTAGCACCCTACTTGCGTTTTAACCCTTTAATCCCAGAAAAATGGCCATAACTCAAAAAGCGCCGAGGTCTCGACGCCATCTCGTTCGGGGCCAACTGCCCATTACTCCTAACCTACGCTCGCCGAGTTTCGTCTTCGAAATATTTTCAGTTTAGGAGAAAAGGCCGCGCTCGTTTGCCACGTGTTCGTGCGCCTGCAATATGATTTATTTTCCCTCTTGTGGGAATTTTCGAGAATGCAGAAAAAAGTCAAAAATTTGTCATTTTTATAAAACGGAAACCGAAATTCCGAAACGTTTTTTTGAGTGACTTCCTGAAAGAGCTCTCCGCCGCCCACGGCCCGACGCCGTCCGCGATTTTCTGCGACGTATTAAGACGTCAGGTAAGGGACCGTACATTTGCAATGGGACTTTCTTCACTAACCATACGGCTCCCGTCTCAGAGTTCCCTTAAGGTATGTTAGTGTCACGCCCTGGCCTTAGTTATCTTTGTTTTCTGTAATATTTTGGTTAGGTCAGGGTGTGACAGGGGGGATGTTTGTGTATAGTTGTCTCGTCTGGGGTGGTTGTATGGTATAGGGGGTTTTGGTAGAGTGTATGGGTTTGTGTTGAGTGTAGGTGTCTAGGTAAGTCTATGGTTGCCTGAATGGTTCTCAATCACAGACAGCTGTCATTCATTGTCTCTGATTGGGAGCCATATTTAAGGCAGCCATAGGCAGTAGGCTTTTGTGGGTAGTTGTCTATGTTTAACGTTTGTAGCTTCACGGTTGTTTTGTTTTGTAAAAGTGTTCGTTTTCGTGTTTCGTCTTCTGAAAATAAAAGAAGATGTATTTCTCTCACGCTGCGCCTTGGTCCACTCTTCTGCCTCATTACGACGATCGTGACAGTTAGTCCTAAAATACATTAAACTAATATATTTCAGTTTGTTAGTCCTAAAATACATTAAACTAATATATTTCAGTTTGTTAGTCCTAAAATACATTAAACTAATATATTTCAGTTTGTTAGTCCTAAAATACATTAAACTAATATATTTCAGTTTGTTAGTCCTAAAATACATTAAACTAATATATTTCAGTTTGTTAGTCCTAAAATACATGAAACTAATATATTTCAGTTTGTTAGTCCTAAAATACATTCAACTAATATACTCCAGTTTGTTAGTCCTAAAATACATTAAACTAATATATTTCAGTTTGTTAGTCCTAAAATACATTAAACTAATATATTTCAGTTTGTTAGTCCTAAAATACATTAAACTAATATATTTCAGTTTGTTAGTCCTAAAATACATTAAACTAATATACTCCAGTTTGTTAGTCCTAAAATACATTAAACTAATATATTTCAGTTTGTTAGTCCTAAAATACATTAAACTAATATATTTCAGTTTGTTAGTCCTAAAATACATTCAACTAATATACTCCAGTTTGTTAGTCCTAAAATACATTAAACTAATATATTTCAGTTTGTTAGTCCTAAAATACATTCAACTAATATACTCCAGTTTGTTAGTCCTAAAATACAAGTACAAATTAAACTAATATACTTCAGTTGGTTTTATTCATCTACAAATTAGTCAATGTATGTCATGGAGAAGCTTATAACTAAAAGTTGGTCTAACTATTTATATTCAAATACATATTTTGAAAGAAATTGTAGTGATATAGATACCTGTCAATAAGCCAAGTGTATAAATATGAGTTCATTCAAATATAAACAAACAAGCTCAATGAGTTAAGTATTTGAATGAGTGCAGTACTATAGAGTCAGTAGCCTGGGTTCAGTATATAATATATGTTTATTCTAATACAACCCCCAAGACAACTGAATGGGTGCAGTACTATAGAGTCAGTAGCCTGGGTTCAGTATATAATATATGTTTATTCTAATACAACCCCCAAGACAACTGAATGGGTGCAGTACTATAGAGTCAGTAGCCTGGGTTCAGTATATAATATATGTTTATTCTAATACAACCCCCAAGACAACTGAATGGGTGCAGTACTATAGAGTCAGTAGCCTGGGTTCAGTATATAATATATGTTTATTCTAATACAACCCCCAAGACAACTGAATGGGTGCAGTACTATAGAGTCAGTAGCCTGGGTTCAGTATATAATATATGTTTATTCTAATACAACCCCCAAGACAACTGAATGAGTGCAGTACTATAGAGTCAGTAGCCTGGGTTCAGTATATAATATATGTTTATTCTAATACAACCCCCAAGACAACTGAATGGGTGCAGTACTATAGAGTCAGTAGCCTGGGTTCAGTATATAATATATGTTTATTCTAATACAACCCCCAAGACAACTGAATGGGTGCAGTACTATAGAGTCAGTAGCCTGGGTTCAGTATATAATATATGTTTATTCTAATACAACCCCCAAGACAACTGAATGGGTGCAGTACTATAGAGTCAGTAGCCTGGGTTCAGTATATAATATATGTTTATTCTAATACAACCCCCAAGACAACTGAATGGGTGCAGTACTATAGAGTCAGTAGCCTGGGTTCAGTATATAATATATGTTTATTCTAATACAACCCCCAAGACAACTGAATGGGTGCAGTACTATAGAGTCAGTAGCCTGGGTTCAGTATATAATATATGTTTATTCTAATACAACCCCCAAGACAACTGAATGGGTGCAGTACTATAGAGTCAGTAGCCTGGGTTCAGTATATAATATATGTTTATTCTAATACAACCCCCAAGACAACTGAATGGGTGCAGTACTATAGAGTCAGTAGCCTGGGTTCAGTATATAATATATGTTTATTCTAATACAACCCCCAAGACAACTGAATGGGTGCAGTACTATAGAGTCAGTAGCCTGGGTTCAGTATATAATATATGTTTATTCTAATACAACCCCCAAGACAACTGAATGGGTGCAGTACTATAGAGTCAGTAGCCTGGGTTCAGTATATAATATATGTTTATTCTAATACAACCCCCAAGACAACTGAATGGGTGCAGTACTATAGAGTCAGTAGCCTGGGTTCAGTATATAATATATGTTTATTCTAATACAACCCCCAAGACAACTGAATGGGTGCAGTACTATAGAGTCAGTAGCCTGGGTTCAGTATATAATATATGTTTATTCTAATACAACCCCCAAGACAACTGAATGGGTGCAGTACTATAGAGTCAGTAGCCTGGGTTCAGTATATAATATATGTTTATTCTAATACAACCCCCAAGACAACTGAATGGGTGCAGTACTATAGAGTCAGTAGCCTGGGTTCAGTATATAATATATGTTTATTCTAATACAACCCCCAAGACAACTGAATGGGTGCAGTACTATAGAGTCAGTAGCCTGGGTTCAGTATATAATATATGTTTATTCTAATACAACCCCCAAGACAACTGAATGGGTGCAGTACTATAGAGTCAGTAGCCTGGGTTCAGTATATAATATATGTTTATTCTAATACAACCCCCAAGACAACTGAATGGGTGCAGTACTATAGAGTCAGTAGCCTGGGTTCAGTATATAATATATGTTTATTCTAATACAACCCCCAAGACAACTGAATGGGTGCAGTACTATAGAGTCAGTAGCCTGGGTTCAGTATATAATATATGTTTATTCTAATACAACCCCCAAGACAACTGAATGGGTGCAGTACTATAGAGTCAGTAGCCTGGGTTCAGTATATAATATATGTTTATTCTAATACAACCCCCAAGACAACTGAATGGGTGCAGTACTATAGAGTCAGTAGCCTGGGTTCAGTATATAATATATGTTTATTCTAATACAACCCCCAAGACAACTGAATGGGTGCAGTACTATAGAGTCAGTAGCCTGGGTTCAGTATATAATATATGTTTATTCTAATACAACCCCCAAGACAACTGAATGGGTGCAGTACTATAGAGTCAGTAGCCTGGGTTCAGTATATAATATATGTTTATTCTAATACAACCCCCAAGACAACTGAATGGGTGCAGTACTATAGAGTCAGTAGCCTGGGTTCAGTATATAATATATGTTTATTCTAATACAACCCCCAAGACAACTGAATGGGTGCAGTACTATAGAGTCAGTAGCCTGGGTTCAGTATATAATATATGTTTATTCTAATACAACCCCCAAGACAACTGAATGGGTGCAGTACTATAGAGTCAGTAGCCTGGGTTCAGTATATAATATATGTTTATTCTAATACAACCCCCAAGACAACTGAATGGGTGCAGTACTATAGAGTCAGTAGCCTGGGTTCAGTATATAATATATGTTTATTCTAATACAACCCCCCAAGACAACTGAATGGGTGCAGTACTATAGAGTCAGTAGCCTGGGTTCAGTATATAATATATGTTTATTCTAATACAACCCCCAAGACAACTGAATGGGTGCAGTACTATAGAGTCAGTAGCCTGGGTTCAGTATATAATATATGTTTATTCTAATACAACCCCCAAGACAACTGAATGGGTGCAGTACTAATAGAGTCAGTAGCCTGGGTTCAGTATATAATATATGTTTATTCTAATACAACCCCCAAGACAACTGAATGGGTGCAGTACTATAGAGTCAGTAGCCTGGGTTCAGTATATAATATATGTTTATTCTAATACAACCCCCAAGACAACTGAATGGGTGCAGTACTATAGAGTCAGTAGCCTGGGTTCAGTATATAATATATGTTTATTCTAATACAACCCCCAAGACAACTGAATGGGTGCAGTACTATAGAGTCAGTAGCCTGGGTTCAGTATATAATATATGTTTATTCTAATACAACCCCCAAGACAACTGAATGGGTGCAGTACTATAGAGTCAGTAGCCTGGGTTCAGTATATAATATATGTTTATTCTAATACAACCCCCAAGACAACTGAATGGGTGCAGTACTATAGAGTCAGTAGCCTGGGTTCAGTATATAATATATGTTTATTCTAATACAACCCCCAAGACAACTGAATGGGTGCAGTACTATAGAGTCAGTAGCCTGGGTTCAGTATATAATATATGTTTATTCTAATACAACCCCCAAGACAACTGAATGGGTGCAGTACTATAGAGTCAGTAGCCTGGGTTCAGTATATAATATATGTTTATTCTAATACAACCCCCAAGACAACTGAATGGGTGCAGTACTATAGAGTCAGTAGCCTGGGTTCAGTATATAATATATGTTTATTCTAATACAACCCCCAAGACAACTGAATGGGTGCAGTACTATAGAGTCAGTAGCCTGGGTTCAGTATATAATATATGTTTATTCTAATACAACCCCCAAGACAACTGAATGAGTGCAAGTACTATAGAGTCAGTAGCCTGGGTTCAGTATATAATATATGTTTATTCTAATACAACCCCCCAAGACAACTGAAT
>NW_024059955.1:2500-29514 GCF_016432855.1 Salvelinus namaycush
TTAATTAGGTCAGGTGGAAATGTCTGACAGATCTCAACTCATTAAAAGGAGGAAATCGCCATCGCCCCGACCTCACTGCGTTCTCTTCCTTAACTACGTCTAATCCAGAAGTTCTGTGCGTCCATGAATCCACGTAAATCTCCCGAAACTGTTACCTTTCATCTGAACTATATGTTACCTTTTATCTGTTACCTGCCATCTGAACCTTTCATGTTACCTTTTATCTGTTACCTTTCATCTGAACTATCTGTTACCTTTCATATGAACTATCTGTTACCTTTCATCTGTTACCTTTCATCTGAACTATCTGTTACCTTTCATCTGTTACCTTTCATATGAACTATCTGTTACCTTTCATCTGAACTATCTGTTACCTTTCATCTGTTACCTTTCAACTGAACTATATGTTACCTTTCATCTGAACCATCTGTTACCTTTCATCTGTTACCTTTCATCTGTTACCTTTCATCTGAACTATCTGTTACCTTTCATCTGAACCATCTGTTACCTTTCATCTGTTACCGTTCATCTGTTACCTTTCATCTGAACTATCTGTTACCTTTCATCTGAACTATCTGTTACCTTTCATCTGAACTATCTGTTACCTTTCATCTGTTACCTTTCATCTGTTACCTTTCATCTGAACTATCTGTTACCTTTCATATGAACTATCTGTTACCTTTCATCTGTTACCTTTCATCTGAACTATCTGTTACCTTTCATCTGTTACCTTTCATCTGTTACCTTTCATCTGAACTATCTGTTACCTTTCATATGAACTATCTGTTACCTTTCATCTGAACTATCTGTTACCTTTCATCTGTTACCTTTCATCTGAACTATCTGTTACCTTTCATCTGAACTATCTGTTACCTTTCATCTGTTACCTTTCATCTGAACTATCTGTTACCTTTCATATGAACTATCTGTTACCTTTCATCTGTTACCTTTCATCTGAACTATCTGTTACCTTTCATCTGTTACCTTTCATCTGAACTATCTGTTACCTTTCATCTGTTACCTTTCATCTGTTACCTTTCATCTGAACTATCTGTTACCTTTCATATGAACTATCTGTTACCTTTCATCTGAACTATCTGTTACCTTTCATCTGTTACCTTTCATCTGAACTATCTGTTACCTTTCATCTGAACTATCTGTTACCTTTCATCTGTTACCTTTCATCTGAACTATCTGTTACCTTTCATATGAACTATCTGTTACCTTTCATCTGTTACCTTTCATCTGAACTATCTGTTACCTTTCATCTGTTACCTTTCATCTGAACTATCTGTTACCTTTAATCTGAACCATCTGTTACCTTTCATCTGTTACCTTTCATCTGAACTATCTGTTACCTTTCATATGAACTATCTGTTACCTTTCATCTGTTACCTTTCATCTGAACTATCTGTTACCTTTCATCTGAACTATCTGTTACCTTTCATCTGTTACCTTTCATCTGAACTATCTGTTACCTGTCATCTGAACTATCTGTTACCTGTCATCTGAACTATCTGTTACCTGTCATCTGAACTATCTGTTACCTTTCATCTGAACTATCTGTTACCTTTCATCTGTTACCTTTCATATGAACTATCTGTTACCTTTCATCTGAACTATATGTTACCTTTCATCTGTTACCTTTCATCTGAATGATCTGTTACCTTTCATCTGAACTATCTGTTGCGATCGGGAGAGTGGGCCATCAGTTACTGTTTATAGTTATCACCGCGGGGCGCGGCCTGGAGCGCACGCTCCAAATCTATTGTGTAATGTGAACGGTCAATGATCACGGCCCTACAGATCATGGCATTGATATATGGTTAATATGTAATGAAATGACATGTACATATGAAGACGAACCTGAAAGGGTGAAATATGAAACGCCATTGTTTGCTGAACTGATCAGTTCTGATATCAAGCTGATGGGGATTATAGATTGAATAACAGATCACTGTCCTCCCTCAACAGGACGGGTAGCCTATCCTCATCAGAGAGGTCTTATAACAGATCACTGTCCTCCCCCAACAGGACGGGTAGCCTATCCTCATCAGAGAGGTCTTATAACAGATCACTGTCCTCCCCCAACAGGACGGGTAGCCTATCCTCATCAGAGAGGTCTTATAACAGATCCCTGTCCTCCCCCAACAGGACGGGTAGCCTATCCTCATCAGAGAGGTCTTATAACAGATCACTGTCCTCCCCCAACAGGACGGGTAGCCTATCCTCATCAGAGAGGTCTTATAACAGATCACTGTCCTCCCCCAACAGGACGGGTAGCCTATCCTCATCAGAGAGGTCTTATAACAGATCCCTGTCCTCCCTCAACAGGACGGGTAGCCTATCCTCATCAGAGAGGTCTTATAACAGATCACTGTCCTCCCCCAACAGGACGGGTAGCCTATCCTCATCAGAGAGGTCATATAACAGATCCCTGTCCTCCCCCAACAGGACGGGTAGCCTATCCTCATCAGAGAGGTCTTATAACAGATCACTGTCCTCCCTCAACAGGACGGGTAGCCTATCCTCATCAGAGAGGTCTTATAACAGATCACTGTCCTCCCTCAACAGGACGGGTAGCCTATCCTCATCAGAGAGGTCTTATAACAGATCACTGTCCTCCCTCAACAGGACGGGTAGCCTATCCTCATCAGAGAGGTCTTATAACAGATCCCTGTCCTCCCCCAACAGGACGGGTAGCCTATCCTCATCAGAGAGGTCTTATAACAGATCACTGTCCTCCCCCAACAGGACGGGTAGCCTATCCTCATCAGAGAGGTCTTATAACAGATCACTGTCCTCCCTCAACAGGACGGGTAGCCTATCCTCATCAGAGAGGTCTTATAACAGATCCCTGTCCTCCCCCAACAGGACGGGTAGCCTATCCTCATCAGAGAGGTCTTATAACAGATCCCTGTCCTCCCCCAACAGGACGGGTAGCCTATCCTCATCAGAGAGGTCTTATAACAGATCACTGTCCTCCCTCAACAGGACGGGTAGCCTATCCTCATCAGAGAGGTCTTATAACAGATCCCTGTCCTCCCCCAACAGGACGGGTAGCCTATCCTCATCAGAGAGGTCTTATAACAGATCACTGATTGAACTGTTTGTATTGTTCTTCTCCTGATTATGATGAATAGTGACGAGCGTAAATGACTCCAGGATGATTCCTGTTGACTTCTTATTGAACTGAACCACTGAATTCCCTCATTATGTTCATAAAGAATGATTGTTATGATTTGATATTTATGATTATGAATTTGATTGGATACATGTTATGAATTTGATTGGATACATGCTATGAATTTGATTGGATACCTGTTATGAATTTGATTGGATACATGTTATGAATTTGATTGGATACATGCTATGAATTTGATTGGATACCTGTTATGAATTTGATTGGATACCTGTTATGAATTTGATTGGATACCTGTTATGAATTTGATTGGATACATGCTATGAATTTGATTGGATACCTGTTATGAATTTGATTGGATACCTGTTATGAATTTGATTGGATACATGCTATGAATTTGATTGGATACATGCTATGAATTTGATTGGATACCTGTTATGAATTTGATTGGATACCTGTTATGAATTTGATTGGATACCTGTTATGAATTTGATTGGATACATGCTATGAATTTGATTGGATACCTGTTATTCTGTTTCCTATGTTATGCAGCACAGACTACTCAGTAAATATACCACTTAAAGGAATTCCTGCCTCAGTCTCATCCATTCCTCTGGAACCTGTTCACCTTCACTGTCAGTCATCCTACCTGTCCAGCTACCGACACAGATTCCACTAATCTTTCTAACCCTGACCTAACCAAAATATAAAGAAAACAGAGATATCTAAGGTCAGAGCGTGACAGGCGGTTTTGGAGCAGTGGCCTCTCCATTGCTGAGCGGCCTTTCAGGTTATGTCAATATAGGACTCGTTTTACTGTGGATATAGATACTTTTGGACCTGTTTCCTCCAGCATCTTCACAAGGTCCTTTGCTGTTGTTCTGGGATTGATTTGCACTTTTCTCACCAAAGTACGTTCATCTCTAGGAAACAGAATGCGTCTCCTTCCTGAGCGGTATGACGACTGCGTGGTCCCATGGTATTTATACTTGCGTACTATTGTTTGTACAGATGAACGTGGTACCTTCAGGCGTTTGGAAATTGCTCCCAAGGATGAACCAGACTTGTGGAGGTCTACAATTTCTTTCCTGAGGTCTTGAAGTCTTGGCTGATTTCTTTTGATTTTCCCATGATGTCAAGCAAAAAGGCACTGAGTTTGAAGGTAGGCCTTGAAATACATCCACAGGTACAACTCCAATTGACTCAAATGATGTCAATTATTCTATCAGAAGCTTCTAAAGCCATGACATAATTTTCTGGAATTTTCCAAGCTGTTTAAAGGCACAGTCAGCTTAGTGTATGTAAACGTCTGACCCACTGGAATTATGATAGAGTGAATTATAAGTGAAATAATCTGCCTGTAAACAATTATTGGCAAAATTACTTGTGTCATGCACAAAGTAGATGTCCTAACCGACTTGCCAAAACTATAGTTTGTAAACAAGAAAATTGTGGAGTGGTTGAAAAACGAGTTTTAATGACTCTAACCTAAGTGTATGTAAACCTCCGACTTCAACTGTATCTATGGTTCCATGCTGGTCCATAGTTTACTTTGGCAGAACATGTGAAATAGATAATAAACTAAGTGAAATAAACAATAAAAAACGCACAGTAAACATTACACACACAAAAGACATTTCAAATGTCATATTATGTCTCTCTCTGTCTCTCGCTCTTTCTCTCATTCTCTCTCTCCGTCTCACTCCCCCTCTCTCACTTCCTGAGGTAAAGCAGCTAGGTTACTGATCGACGTCAGTGTGTGTGTGGCAGGTAATTAATAGTGTGATTATTGTATAATTAGAATATCTAACAGCAAGAGATGAGAAGACATCACTCTGATAACACACACTCACACACTTTTACTGTCTTGTCAACTCTTTCTCGGGTTGACTATCTCTCTCTATCCCTCCTCTCTCTCTATCCCTCCTCTCTCTCTCCCTCCTCTCTATATCCCTCCTCTCTCTCTCTCCCCTCTCTCGCTCTCTTTCTCTCGTTCTCTCTCTCTCCCTCTATCCCTCCTTTCTGTCCCTACTCTCACTCTCTATCCCTCCCCTCTCTCTCTCCCTCTATCCCTCCTCTCTCTCTCTCTCTCTCCCTCCTCTCTATCCCTCCTCTCGCTCTCTCTCCCTCCTCTCTCTCTCTCCCTCCTCTCTCTCTCTCCCTCCTCTCTCTCTCCCTCCCATCTCTGTCACTGAGTCAGAGTGATGGGACCAGACAGCTGCTGCAGAGCAGACAGACAAAAGTAGATGAGACAGGGGAAGAGAGTACACACACACACACACACACACACACACACACACACACACACACACACACACACACACACACACACACACACACACACACACAGAGGAGAGAGAGATTTATTGTGGGGAGAAACTAGAAAGGGATTGTTGAGGAGTTCAGTACTGAGAGAGTGAGAAGAGATTAAAGGAGAAGAGGAAGAAGGATCGGCAAGATAAAACAAGACAGACAACTCTTACAACAAGACAGACAACACCTCTTACAACAAGACAGACAACACCTCTTACAACAAGACAGACACCACCTCTTACAACAAGACAGACACCACCTCTTACAACAAGACAGACAACACCTCTTACAACAAGACAGACACCACCTCTTACAAGACAGACACCACCTCTTACAACAAGACAGACACCACCTCTTACAACAAGACAGACACCAACTCTTACAACAAGACAGACAACACCTCTTACAACAAGACAGACACCACCTCTTACAAGACAGACACCACCTCTTACAACAAGACAGACAACACCTCTTACAACAAGACAGACAACACCTCTTACAACAAGACAGACAACACCTCTTACAACAAGACAGACAACACCTCTTACAACAAGACAGACACCACCTCTTACAACAAGACAGACAACACCTCTTACAACAAGACAGACACCACCTCTTACAACAAGACAGACAACACCTCTTACAAGACAGACATCACCTCTTACAACAAGACAGACAACACCTCTTACAACAAGACAGACACCACCTCTTACAACAAGACAGACACCACCTCTTACAACAAGACAGACACCACCTCTTACAACAAGACAGACAACACCTCTTACAACAAGACAGACACCACCTCTTACAACAAGACAGACACCACCTCTTACAACAAGACAGACAACACCTCTTACAACAAGACAGACACCACCTCTTACAACAAGACAGACACCACCTCTTACAACAAGACAGACACCACCTCTTACAAGACAGACATCACCTCTTACAACAAGACAGACAACACCTCTTACAACAAGACAGACACCACCTCTTACAACAAGACAGACACCACCTCTTACAACAAGACAGACACCACCTCTTACAACAAGACAGACAACACCTTCTACAACAAGACAGACACCACCTCCTACAACAAGACAGACACCACCTCTTACAACAAGACAGACAACACCTCTTACAACAAGACAGACAACACCTCTTACAACAAGACAGACACCACCTCTTACAACAAGACAGACAACACCTCTTACAACAAGACAGACACCACCTCTTACAACAAGACAGACACCACCTCTTACAACAAGACAGACACCACCTCTTACAAGACAGACACCACCTCTTACAACAAGACAGACACCACCTCTTACAACAAGACAGACACCTCTTACAACAAGACAGACACCACCTCTTACAACAAGACAGACAACACCTCTTACAACAAGACAGACACCACCTCTTACAACAAGACAGACACCACCTCTTACAACAAGACAGACACCACCTCTTACAAGACAGACAACACCTCTTACAACAAGACAGACACCACCTCTTACAACAAGACAGACAACACCTCTTACAACAAGACAGACAACACCTCTTACAACAAGACAGACAACACCTCTTACAACAAGACAGACACCACCTCTTACAACAAGACAGAGAAAAAGGAGCCAAAGTGAGTATAGGTCAAAGTGAAAAATGATTGAGAGGAGAAGAACGAGAGAGATAAAGAATGAGAAGAACGAGAGAAAGAGGAGGCGGGTTCGAAGGGTGAACCGCCTGTTACAATATCAGCACAATCAGTTATTTTCCACTACATTAAAAGACCAAAGAAGCAATTCAATTAACTGTCCGAGGAGGAGAGAGGGGGAAGGAGTGAGAAATGTGCGAGTTCAAGCAGTCATCAAAAGGAAAATCTTCCTTTCTTTCTTTTTTCTTTTTCTATTATTAAAAAGATGAACCGGTAAGAGATTGGATTCAGATCACATAACACTATGTACTCTACTGCTGCTAGCTAGGACTGCTAGGGCTCTGACACTATGTCCTGCTAGCTAGGACTGCTAGGGCTCTGACACTATGTCCTGCTAGCTAGGACTGCTAGGGCTCTGACACTATGTCCTGCTAGCTAGGACTGCTAGCGCTCTGACACTATGTCCTGCTAGCTAGGACTGCTAGGGCTCTGACACTATGTCCTGCTAGCTAGGACTGCTAGGGCTCTGACACTATGTCCTGCTAGCTAGGACTGCTAGGGCTCTGACACTATGTCCTGCTAGCTAGGACTGCTAGGGCTCTGACACTATGTCCTGCTAGCTAGGACTGCTAGGGCTCTGACACTATGTTCTGCTAGCTAGGACTGCTAGGGCTCTGACACTATGTCCTGCTAGCTAGGACTGCTAGGGTTCTGACACTATGTCCTGCTAGCTAGGACTGCTAGGGTTCTGACACTATGTCCTGCTAGCTAGGACTGCTAGGGCTCTGCCACTATGTCCTCCTAGCTAGGACTGCTAGGGCTCTGACACTATGTCCTGCTAGCTAGGACTGCTAGGGCTCTGACACTATGTCCTGCTAGCTAGGACTGCTAGGGCTCTGACACTATGTCCTGCTAGCTAGGACTGCTAGGGCTCTGACACTATGTCCTGCTAGCTAGGACTGCTAGGGCTCTGACACTATGTCCTGCTAGCTAGGACTGCTAGGGCTCTGACACTATGTCCTGCTAGCTAGGACTGCTAGGGCTCTGACACTATGTCCTGCTAGCTAGGACTGCTAGGGCTCTGACACTATGTCCTGCTAGCTAGGACTGCTAGGGCTCTGACACTATGTCCTGCTAGCTAGGACTGCTAGGGCTCTGACACTATGTCCTGCTAGCTAGGACTGCTAGGGCTCTGACACTATGTCCTGCTAGCTAGGACTGCTAGGGCTCTGACACTATGTCCTGCTAGCTAGGACTGCTAGGGCTCTGACACTATGTCCTGCTAGCTAGGACTGCTAGGGCTCTGACACTATGTCCTGCTAGCTAGGACTGCTAGGGCTCTGACACTATGTCCTGCTAGCTAGGACTGCTAGGGCTCTGACACTATGTCCTGCTAGCTAGGACTGCTAGGGCTCTGACACTATGTCCTGCTAGCTAGGACTGCTAGGGCTCTGACACTATGTCCTGCTAGCTAGGACTGCTAGGGCTCTGACACTATGTCCTCCTAGCTAGGACTGCTAGGGCTCTGACACTATGTCCTGCTAGCTAGGACTGCTAGGGCTCTGACACGATGTCCTCCTAGCTAGGACTGCTAGGGCTCTGACACTATGTCCTGCTAGCTAGGACTGCTAGGGCTCTGACACTATGTCCTGCTAGCTAGGACTGCTAGGGCTCTGACACTATGTCCTGCTAGCTAGGACTGCTAGGGCTCTGACACTATGTCCTGCTAGCTAGGACTGCTAGGGCTCTGACACTATGTCCTGCTAGCTAGGACTGCTAGGGCTCTGACACTATGTCCTGCTAGCTAGGACTGCTAGGGCTCTGACACTATGTCCTGCTAGCTAGGACTGCTAGGGCTCTGACACTATGTCCTGCTAGCTAGGACTGCTAGGGCTCTGACACTATGTCCTGCTAGCTAGGACTGCTAGGGCTCTGACACTATGTCCTGCTAGCTAGGACTGCTAGGGCTCTGACACTATGTCCTGCTAGCTAGGACTGCTAGGGCTCTGACACTATGTCCTGCTAGCTAGGACTGCTAGGGCTCTGACACTATGTCCTGCTAGCTAGGACTGCTAGGGCTCTGACACTATGTCCTGCTAGCTAGGACTGCTAGGGCTCTGACACTATGTCCTGCTAGCTAGGACTGCTAGGGCTCTGACACTATGTCCTGCTAGCTAGGACTGCTAGGGCTCTGACACTATGTCCTGCTAGCTAGGACTGCTAGGGCTCTGACACTATGTCCTGCTAGCTAGGACTGCTAGGGCTCTGACACTATGTCCTGCTAGCTAGGACTGCTAGGGCTCTGACACTATGTCCTGCTAGCTAGGACTGCTAGGGCTCTGACACTATGTCCTGCTAGCTATGCTAGGGCTCTGACACTATGTCCTGCTAGCTAGGACTGCTAGGGCTCTGACACTATGTCCTGCTAGCTAGGACTGCTAGGGCTCTGACACTATGTCCTGCTAGCTAGGACTGCTAGGGCTCTGACACTATGTCCTCCTAGCTAGGACTGCTAGGGCTCTGACACTATGTCCTGCTAGCTAGGACTGCTAGGGCTCTGACACGATGTCCTCCTAGCTAGGACTGCTAGGGCTCTGACACTATGTCCTGCTAGCTAGGACTGCTAGGGCTCTGACACTATGTCCTGCTAGCTAGGACTGCTAGGGCTCTGACACTATGTCCTGCTAGCTAGGACTGCTAGGGCTCTGACACTATGTCCTGCTAGCTAGGACTGCTAGGGCTCTGACACTATGTCCTGCTAGCTAGGACTGCTAGGGCTCTGACACTATGTCCTGCTAGCTAGGACTGCTAGGGCTCTGACACTATGTCCTGCTAGCTAGGACTGCTAGGGCTCTGACACTATGTCCTGCTAGCTAGGACTGCTAGGGCTCTGACACCATGTCCTGCTAGCTAGGACTGCTAGGGCTCTGACACTATGTCCTGCTAGCTAGGACTGCTAGGGCTCTGACACTATGTCCTGCTAGCTAGGACTGCTAGGCCTCTGACACTAGGTGTACCAGACGTAACTATTCAATGTCCCTCAGGCTATGGCAGGCAAATACAATTTTGTCTTCAAGAGGAGCTGTTGCTCCTTTGCCCATGATTATTTTTTGTTTTTCATCTGGGTTTAATAACCTAACATTCTGAAGACATTCTGTAAGCCGACTACGTGAAAATTCTGCTGATCTGCTGTTGAGCAAGACACTAATTGCTCCAGGGTTACTGTCAACAATGTCTGATCCCTGGCCGTGCCTCTCTGAGGATATCTCAGGGAGAGACTCTCTGATGGTGTCTCAGGGAGAGACTCTCTGAGGGTGTCTCAGGGAGAGACTCTCTGATGGTGTCTCAGGGAGAGACTCTCTGAGGGTGTCTCAGGGAGAGACTCTCTGATGGTGTCTCAGGGAGAGACTCTCTGATGGTGTCTCAGGGAGAGACTCTCTGATGGTGTCTCAGGGAGAGACTCTCTGATGGTGTCTCAGGGAGAGACTCTCTGATGGTGTCTCAGGGAGAGACTCTCTGATGGTGTCTCAGGGAGAGACTCTCTGATGGTGTCTCAGGGAGAGAGGGGTGGATGTGTAAAAAAACACATTTCTATTTCACACCACACATTTAGACATGGAAGGGGAAAGACATTTAGACATGGAAGGGGAAAGACATTGAGACATGGAAGGGGAAAGACATTTAGACATGGAAGGGGAAAGACATTTAGACATGGAAGGGGAAAGATATTTAGACATGGAAGGGGAAAGACATTGAGACATGGAAGGGGAAAGACATTTAGACATGGAAGGGGAAAGACATTGAGACATGGTAGGGGAAAGACATTGAGACATGGAAGGGGAAAGACATTTAGACATGGAAGGGGAAAGACATTGAGACATGGAAGGGGAAAGACATTTAGACATGGAAGGGGAAAGACATTTAGACATGGAAGGGGAAAGACATTTAGACATGGAAGGGGAAAGACATTGAGACATGTGTGAAACATGCGTGTGAGTAATGAATCGCTCCTCCTGTTAAAACAGTGTTGGACAAATGAAGAGGAATGAATTCCCATGACTCTGTACCAACACACACGAGAGAGAGAGAGACAGAGAGAGACAGAGAGACAGAGAGACAGAGAGACAGAGAGAGACAGAGAAAGACAGAGAAAGACAGAGAGAGAGAGAGAGAGAGAGAGAGAGAGAGAGAGAGAGGAGGGGAAAGAGAGAGAGAGAGAGAGAGAGAGAGAGGGAGAGTGGAGGGGAAATAGAGAGAGGGGGAGAGTGGAGGGGAAAGAGAGAGAGGGGGAGAGTGGAGGGGAAAGAGAGAGAGGGGGAGAGTGGAGGGGAAAGAGAGAGAGGGGGAGAGAGGGAGAGTGGAGGAGAAAGAGAGAGGGGGAGAGTGGAGGGGAAAGAGAGAGAGGGGGAGAGTGGAGGGGAAAGAGGGAGAAAGACACAGGTCGTGTTAAGACAAGTGAGGTGTGAAGAAGAAAGGTGGAAATTGTTCTTTTCTGGGAGAATCACAGACGGTGTCAACACACACACACACACACACACACACACACACACACACACACACACACACACACACACACACACACACACACACACACACACACACACACACACACACACACACACACACACACACACACACACTTTCAGCCTTTCAGCATATCAGTACCCGTTAACACTAGTACCGCCTGGCCTTTCAGTATATCAGTACCCGTTAACACTAGTACCGCCTGGCCTTTCAGTATATCAGTACCCGTTAACACTAGTACCGCCTGGCCTTTCAGTATATCAGTACCCGTTAACACTAGTACCGCCTGGCCTTTCAGTATATCAGTACCCGTTAACACTAGTACCGCCTGGCCTTTCAGTATATCAGTACCCGTTAACACTAGTACCGCCTGGCCTTTCAGCATATCAGTACCCGTTAACACTAGTACCGCCTGGCCTTTCAGTATATCAGTACCCGTTAACACTAGTACCGCCTGGCCTTTCAGCATATCAGTACCCGTTAACACTAGTACCGCCTGGCCTTTCAGTATATCAGTACCCGTTAACACTAGTACCGCCTGGCCTTTCAGCATATCAGTACCCGTTAACACTAGTACCGCCTGGCCTTTCAGCATATCAGTACCCGTTAACACTAGTACCGCCTGGCCTTTCAGTATATCAGTACCCGTTAACACTAGTACCGCCTGGCCTTTCAGCATATCAGTACCCGTTAATACTAGTACCGCCTGGCCTTTCAGTATATCAGTACCCGTTAACACTAGTACCGCCTGGCCTTTCAGCATATCAGTACCCGTTAACCCTAGTAGTGTAGTCCACTTGTCATTCCAATCTCCTTTGCATTAGCGTAGCCTCTTCTGTAGCCTGTCAACTATGTGTCTGTCTATCCCTGTTCTCTCCTCTCTGCACAGACTATACAAACGCTTCACACCGCGTGACCGCTGCCACTCTAACCTGGTGGTCCCAGCGCGCACGACCCACGTGGAGTTCCAGGTCTCCGGCAGCCTCTGGAACTGCCGATCTGCGGCCAACAAGGCAGAGTTCATCTCAGCCTATGCTTCCCTCCAGTCCCTCGACTTCTTGGCACTGACGGAAACATGGATTACCACAGATAACACTGCTACTCCTACTGCTCTCTCCTCGTCTGCCCACGTGTTCTCGCACACCCCGAGAGCTTCTGGTCAGCGGGGTGGTGGCACTGGGATCCTCATCTCTCCCAAGTGGACATTCTCTCTTTCTCCCCTGACCCATCTGTCTATCGCCTCCTTTGAATTCCATGCTGTCACAGTTACCAGCCCTTTCAAGCTTAACATCCTTATCATTTATCGCCCTCCAGGTTCCCTTGGAGAGTTCATCAATGAGCTTGACGCCTTGATAAGTTCCTTTCCTGAGGATGGCTCACCTCTCACAGTTCTGGGTGACTTTAACCTCCCCACGTCTACCTTTGACTCATTCCTCTCTGCCTCCTTCTTTCCACTCCTCTCCTCTTTTGACCTCACCCTCTCACCTTCCCCCCCTACTCACAAGGCAGGCAATACGCTTGACCTCATCTTTACTAGATGCTGTTCTTCCACTAATCTCATTGCAACTCCCCTCCAAGTCTCCGACCACTACCTTGTATCCTTTTCCCTCTCGCTCTCATCCAACACTTCCCACTCTGCCCCTACTCGGATGGTATCGCGCCGTCCCAACCTTCGCTCTCTCTCCCCCGCTACTCTCTCCTCTTCCATCCTATCATCTCTTCCCTCTGCTCAAACCTTCTCCAACCTATCTCCTGATTCTGCCTCCTCAACCCTCCTCTCCTCCCTTTCTGCATCCTTTGACTCTCTATGTCCCCTATCCTCCAGGCCGGCTCGGTCCTCCCCTCCTGCTCCGTGGCTCGACGACTCATTGCGAGCTCACAGAACAGGGCTCCGGGCAGCCGAGCGGAAATGGAGGAGAACTCGCCTCCCTGCGGACCTGGCATCCTTTCACTCCCTCCTCTCTACATTTTCCTCTTCTGTCTCTGCTGCTAAAGCCACTTTCTACCACTCTAAATTCCAAGCATCTGCCTCTAACCCTAGGAAGCTCTTTGCCACCTTCTCCTCCCTCCTGAATCCTCCTCCCCCTCCCCCCCCTCCTCCCTCTCTGCGGATGACTTCGTCAACCATTTTGAAAAGAAGGTCGACGACATCCGATCCTCGTTTGCTAAGTCAAACGACACCGCTGGTATGGCTCACACTGCTCTACCATGTGCTTTGACCTCTTTCTCCCCTCTCTCTCCAGATGAAATCTCGCGTCTTGTGACGGCCGGCCGCCCAACAACCTGCCCGCTTGACCCTATCCCCTCCTCTCTTCTCCAGACCATTTCCGGAGACCTTCTCCCTTACCTCACCTCGCTCATCAACTCATCCTTGACCGCTGGCTACGTCCCTTCCGTCTTCAAGAGAGCGAGAGTTGCACCCCTTCTGAAAAAACCTACACTCGATCCCTCCGATGTCAACAACTACAGACCAGTATCCCTTCTTTCTTTTCTCTCCAAAACTCTTGAACGTGCCGTCCTTGGCCAGCTCTCCTGCTATCTCTCTCAGAATGACCTTCTTGATCCAAATCAGTCAGGTTTCAAGACTAGTCATTCAACTGAGACTGCTCTTCTCTGTGTCACGGAGGCGCTCCGCACTGCTAAAGCTAACTCTCTCTCCTCTGCTCTCATCCTTCTAGACCTATCGGCTGCCTTTGATACAGTGAACCATCAGATCCTCCTCTCCACCCTCTCCGAGTTGGGCATCTCCGGCGCGGCCCACGCTTGGATTGCGTCCTACCTGACAGGTCGCTCCTACCAGGTGGCGTGGCGAGAATCTGTCTCCGCACCACGTGCTCTCACCACTGGTGTCCCCCAGGGCTCTGTTCTAGGCCCTCTCCTATTCTCGCTATACACCAAGTCACTTGGCTCTGTCATATCCTCACATGGTCTCTCCTATCATTGCTATGCAGACGACACACAATTAATCTTCTCCTTTCCCCCTTCTGATAACCAGGTGGCGAATCGCATCTCTGCATGTCTGGCAGACATATCAGTGTGGATGACGGATCACCACCTCAAGCTGAACCTCGGCAAGACGGAGCTGCTCTTCCTCCCGGGGAAGGACTGCCCGTTCCATGATCTCGCCATCACGGTTGACAACTCCATTGTGTCCTCCTCCCAGAGCGCTAAGAACCTTGGCGTGATCCTGGACAACACCCTGTCGTTCTCAACTAACATCAAGGCGGTGGCCCGTTCCTGTAGGTTCATGCTCTACAACATTCGCAGAGTACGACCCTGCCTCACACAGGAAGCGGCGCAGGTCCTAATCCAGGCACTTGTCATCTCCCGTCTGGATTACTGCAACTCGCTGTTGGCTGGGCTCCCTGCCTGTGCCATTAAACCCCTACAACTCATCCAGAACGCCGCAGCCCGTCTGGTGTTCAACCTTCCCAAGTTCTCTCACGTCACCCCGCTCCTCCGCTCTCTCCACTGGCTTCCAGTTGAAGCTCGCATCCGCTACAAGACCATGGTGCTTGCCTACGGAGCTGTGAGGGGAACGGCACCTCCGTACCTTCAGGCTCTGATCAGGCCCTACACCCAAACAAGGGCACTGCGTTCATCCACCTCTGGCCTGCTCGCCTCCCTACCTCTGAGGAAGTACAGTTCCCGCTCAGCCCAGTCAAAACTGTTCGCTGCTCTGGCACCCCAATGGTGGAACAAACTCCCTCACGACGCCAGGTCAGCGGAGTCAATCACCACCTTCCGGAGACACCTGAAACCCCACCTCTTTAAGGAATACCTAGGATAGGATAAAGTAATCCTTCTAACCCCCCCCCCCCCCCCTTAAAATATTTAGATGCACTATTGTAAAGTGGTTGTTCCACTGGATATCATAAGGTGAATGCACCAATTTGTAAGTCGCTCTGGATAAGAGCGTCTGCTAAATGACTTAAATGTAAATGTAATGTAGTACCGCCTGGCCTTTCAGTATATCAGTACCCGTTAACACTAGTACCGCCTGGCCTTTCAGCATATCAGTACCCGTTAATACTAGTATTGCCTGGCCTTTCAGTATATCAGTACCCGTTAACACTAGTACCGCCTGGCCTTTCAGTATATCAGTACCCGTTAACACTAGTACCGCCTGGCCTTTCAGTATATCAGTACCCGTTAACACTAGTACCGCCTGGCCTTTCAGTATATCAGTACCCGTTAACACTAGTACCGCCTGGCCTTTCAGCATATCAGTACCCGTTAACACTAATACCGCCTGGCCTTTCAGTATATCAGTACCCGTTAACACTAGTACCGCCTGGCCTTTCAGCATATCAGTACCCGTTAACACTAGTACCGCCTGGCCTTTCAGCATATCAGTACCCGTTAACACTAGTACCGCCTGGCCTTTCAGTATATCAGTACCCGTTAACACTAGTACCGCCTGGCCTTTCAGTATATCAGTACCCGTTAACACTAGTACCGCCTGGCCTTTCAGTATATCAGTACCCGTTAACACTAGTACCACCTGGCATTTCAGTATATCAGTACCCGTTAACACTAGTACCGCCTGGCCTTTCAGCATATCAGTACCCGTTAACACTAGTACCGCCTGGCCTTTCAGCATATCAGTACCCGTTAACACTAGTACCGCCTGGCCTTTCAGTATATCAGTACCCGTTAACACTAGTACCGCCTGGCCTTTCAGTATATCAGTACCCGTTAACACTAGTACCGCCTGGCCTTTCAGCATATCAGTACCCGTTAACACTAGTTCCCTTAGCACTATAACATTACAGTGTAATCCATCTGATCAACTGTATTTGTACAGTTGATTGGTATCAGAGTTATTTTAATGAATAAAGATCAGTTACAGCTGAGGTAAAATGTTATTAACTATCTAGTAAATGATATGCAGCTCAGGGCTCCAGCTATGCATTTGGTTTGCTAACTTGCAAGCTAAGTGTCTAGCTTAAAATATCCAGCTTCCTGATTACAGCAGAGACAATCAACCCCCTCCAGCTTCTTGATTACAGCAGAGACAATCAACCCCCTCTAGCTTCTTGATTACAGCAGAGACAATCAACCCCCTCCAGCTTCTTGATTACAGTAGAGATAATCAACCCCCTCTAGCTTCTTGATTACAGCAGAGACAATCAACTTCCTCCAGCTTCCTGATTACAGCAGAGACAATCAACCCCCTCTAGCTTCTTGATTACAGCAGAGACAATCAACCCCCTCCAGCTTCTTGAGTACAGTAGAGACAATCAACCCCCTCCAGCTTCTTGATTACAGTAGAGATAATCAACCCCCTCTAGCTTCTTGATTACAGCAGAGACAATCAACTTCCTCCAGCTTCCTGATTACAGCAGAGACAATCAACCCCCTCTAGCTTCTTGATTACAGTAGAGATAATCAACCCCTTCTAGCTTCTTGATTACAGCAGAGACAATCAACCCCCTCTAGCTTCTTGATTACAGTAGAGATAATCAACTTCCTCCAGCTTCCTGATTACAGTAGAGATAATCAACCCCTTCTAGCTTCTTGATTACAGCAGAGACAATCAACCCCCTCTAGCTTCTTGATTACAGTAGAGATAATCAACCCCCTCCTGGTGTGAGTTTTGAGATAGTTGTATAACTGTATGAACTGGTGTCACGTTCCTGACCTGTTTTCTCTTGTTTTTGTATGTGTTTAGTTGGTCAGGGCGTGAGTTGGGGTGGGCATTCTATGTTAAGTGTCAGTGTTAATTGACCTTGTATGGCTCTCAATCAGAGGCAGGTGGTTTACGTTTTCCTCTGATTGAGAACCATATATAGGTAGGTTGTTTCACATTGTTTGTTTGTGGGTGGTTGTCTCCTGTGTCCGTATATGTTACCACACGGGACTGTATCGTTTGTCTGTAGTCTGCTCCTGTTCGTGAGTTCTTCGTGTATTTATGTAAGTTCCATGTTCAGGTCTGTCTACGTCGTTTTGTTATTTTGTAGTTTGTTGAAGTGTTTTCGGTTTTCGTCTTTACTTTAATAAACTTCGTTATGTCAAATTATCACGCTGCGCTTTGGTCCAATCTGTCACGTTCCTGACCTGTTTTCTGTTATTTTGTATGTGTTAGTCGGTCAGGGCGTGAGTGTGGGTGGGCATTCTATGTTATGTGTTTCGATGTTGGTTAATGGGTGACCTGATATGGTTCTCAATTAGAGGCAGGTGGTTTTCATTTCCTCTGATTGAGAGCCATATTAAGGTAGGTGTTTTCACATTGTTTGTTGTGGGTGGTTGTTTCCTGTGTCAGTGTTTGTTGCACCATACGGGACTGTATCGTTCGTTCGTTTTGTTTGTAGTCAGTACTTGTTCGTTCGTTCTTCGTTACGTGTAAGTTCGTAGTCCAGGTCTGTCTACTTCGTTTGTTGTTTTGTATTTTGTTCAAGAGTTTTCCGTCTTCGTCTGGTTCTTGTAAATAAATAATATGTCATTATACCTCGCTGCACATTGGTCGTCCGATCCCTCTCTCCTCTCCTCGTCCGAGGAGGAGGAAGAGCTAGAGAATCGTTACACAATCCCTACTCCTCCTCTTCTTCCGAAGAGGAGGAGGACAGCCGTTACAACTGGGTTGTCTTGCAGTGCAGTTATGTTGGCGCTTAGAATGTGGATACGACCCTGCTACTAACAACACGTTACTGAATCACATTCAGACCAAAGAAACGTCTGTTACATCCACTGTTACAACCGCTGCAGATGTTGTGGTGTTTGACCCCAACCACAAAGTGTTGACCTCTGATTCCTCACTGACTGAGTTATTTTTTTACCTGACTAACACGGTGAATAGAAAATGTTGCGTTTTGACCATTATTTGAGCATTACTAGAACATTGTGGTTTAAGTTAGTAGTGGTACTCACACTCTGTTGCTGGGGATTATCTTGTGACCGTCTCTGTACCAGGTGACCTGCGGTCTCGGGAAGCAGCTGACGGTTGGAGTGTTCAGGACCGCAGCTCGACCAACACTGACCGTACCACGTTGATCCTCACCAGAAAAGTTGCCCATGACTAGAGAGAGAACAAGGGAGATTAGGGAGAGAAAGAGAGTAAAAGAGGGAGAGAGGGAGATAAAGGAGGGAGGGAGATAAAGAGAGGGAGATGGAGAGCGAGAAAGATAAAGAGAGGGAGATGGAGAGCGAGAGAGAGAGGGAGGGAGATAAAGAGTGGGAGATGGAGAGCGAGAGCGAGAGAGATAAAGAGAGGGAGATGGAGAGCGGGAGAGATAAAGAGAGGGAGATGGAGAGTGGGAGAGATAAAGAGAGGGATGGAGAGCGAGAGAGAGGGAGGGAGATAAAGAGAGGGAGATGGAGAGCGAGGGAGGGAGGGAGATAAAGAGAGGGAAATGGAGAGCGAGAGAGATATGGAGAGAGTGGGAGGGGGATAAAGAGAGGGAGATGGAGAGCAAGAGAGAGAGAAAGGGAGATAAAGAGAGGGAGATGGAGAGCGAGAGAATGAGAGAGTGCGGGAGATAAAGATAGATAAAGAGAGGGAGGGAGATAAAGAGAGATAAAGAGAAGGAGATGGAGAGCTAGAGAGGGATGGAGGGAGATAAAGAAAGGGAGGGAGATGAAGAGAGATAAAGAGAGGGAGGGAGATAAAGAGAGGGAGAGAATGGCAGGGAGATAAAGATAGGTAGATAGATAACGAGAGAGGGAGGGAGATAAAGAGATGGAGAGAGGGAGGGAGATAACGAGAGAGGGAGGTGTGTGTGTGTGTGTACTTACAGGCGACCTGCACCTCAGCTCTCCTCTGTAACATGGCTCCCATCCTGTTCCTGACCACACACTGATACAACCCAGCATCCGACCTCTGGACCTCTGGGACACCATACCTAGAGAGAGAGAGGACTGGTCATTACCTCTGGGATAACATACCTAGAGAGAGAGAGGACTGGTCATTACCTCTGGGATAACATACCTAGAGAGAGAGAGGACTGGTCATTACCTCTGGGATAACATACCTAGAGAGAGAGAGGACTGGTCATTACCTCTGGGACACCATACCTAGAGAGAGAGAGGACTGGTCATTACCTCTGGGATAACATACCTAGAGAGAGAGAGGACTGGTCATTACCTCTGGTATAACATACCTAGAGAGATACACCACAGTGTGCATCACAGCAGCAAGATTTGTGACCTGTTACCACAAGAAAAGGGCAACCAGTGAAGAACAAACACCATTGTAAATACAACCTATATTTATATATTTGTTATTATTATAATTTAACTATTTGGACATTGTTACAACACTGTATATAGACATAATATGACATCTGAAATGGAACTTCTGTAAGTGTCACGTTTACTGTTAATTTTTATTGTTTATTTCACTTTTGTTTTTTATGTATGCCGGTAAAGCCCTTTGAATTGGAGAGAGAGGGAGAGGGAGAGAGACAGAGACAGAGAGAGAGAAATAGAGAGAGGAGACAGAGAGAGAGACAGAGACAGAGAGAGAGACAGAGACACAGAGAGAGAAATAGAGAGAGGAGACAGAGAGAGAGACAGAGACAGAGAGAGAGAAATAGAGAGAGGAGACAGAGAGAGAGGAGACAGAGAGACAGAGAGAAATAGAGAGAGAGAGAGAAATAGAGAGAGAGAGAGAAAGAGAGAGATACAGAGATACAGAGAGAAATAGAGAGAGAGAGAGACAGAGACAGAGAGAAAGAGAGAGAGAGAGAGAGAGAGAGAGAGAGAGAGAGAGAGAGAGAGAGAGAGAGAGAGAGAGAGAGAGAGAGAGAGGGAGAAAGAGAGAGAGAGAGAGAGAGAGAGGAGACAGAGAGAGAGCGAGAGACAGAGAGAAATAGAGAGAGAGAGAGAGACAGAGAGAGAGAGAGAGAGAGCAGACTACATCATTTCCTTGACGAACACAACGTCCTGAGCAGAAGCCAGATTGGATTTCTAAAAAATTATCGTACAACAGACCACATTTACACCCTCCACACTCTAATTGATAAACAAGTTAACCAAAACAAAGGCAAAATCTACTCGTGTTTTGTAGATTTCAAGAAAGCATTTGATTCAATTTGGCACGAAGGTCTTTTTTATAAACTAATAGAAAGTGGTATTGGAGGGAAAACATATGATTTTATTAAATCAATGTACACTAAAAACAAATGTGCGGTTAAAATTGGCAACAAGCAAACAGACTTCTTCTCTCAGGGGCGGGGAGTGAAACAGGGCTGCCCAATAAGTCCAACATTATTTAACATCTACATTAATGAATTGGCAAAAACATTAGAAGAATCGGCAGCACCTGGTATCACCCTACACAACACTGAAATCAAGTGTCTGCTGTACGCAGATGACCTGGTGCTGCTGTCTCCCACTAAAGAGGGGTTACAGCAGCACCTAGATCGTCTTCACAGGTTCTGTCAGACCTGGGCTCTGACCGTTAACCTAAAAAAAACAAATATAATGATATTCCAAAAAAGGTCGGGAAATAAGGATGACAAATATAAATTCTATTTGGACACAGTTCTATTAGAACACACCAAAAACTACACATATCAAGGACTAAATATCAGCAACACAGGTAGCTTTCACATGGCTGTGAATGAGCTGAGAGACAAAGCAAGAAGAGCATTCTATGCCATTAAAAGGAACATCAAAATTGAAATTCCAATTAGAATCTGGCTCAAAATTTTTCAATCAGTTATAGAACCAATTGCTCTATATGGCAGTGAAGTATGGGGTCCACTCTCTAATAATGAATTTACTAAATGGGACAAACATCCAACTGAAATATTGCATGCAGAGTTTTGCAAGACTGTATTGCAAGTACAAAGAAAAACTCCAAATAACGCATGTAGGGCAGAATTGGGCCAATACCCCCTCCTCATTCAAATAGAAAAAAAAGAGCCATCAAATTTTACAACCATCTAAAAACAAGTGACCCTAAAACATTCCATCACACAGCTCTACAATGTCAAGAGATGAAACCAGAGAAGAGTCCCCTCAGCCAGCTGGTTCTGAGGCTCAGTTCACCAACCCAAACCAACCCCATAGAGCCTCGGGACAGCCCTCAGAAAATCTGGCCCAACCAAATCATCACAAAACAAAAAGAAAAATATATAACCTATTGGAAAGACACCACAAAAAATCAAAGTAAACTTCAATGCTATTTGGCTCTAAACAGACAGTACATGGTGGCAGACTATCTGACCACTGTGACTGATAGAAAACTGAGGAAAACATTGACTAGGTACAGACTCAGTGAGCACAGTCTGGCTATAGAGACCGGTCGTCACAGACAAACCTGGCTGCCCAGAGAGGACAGGCTGTGCTCACTCTGCTCCAGGGGAGAGGTAGAGACAGAGGTGCATTTCCTACTACACTGTGACAAATACTCAGACCTAAAAGCATATTTCTTTCCCAAAATTATAACTCAATACAAAGAATTTGAAACTATAAAAGATGAAGAAAAAATCAAATATTTATTGGGTGAAAAGCCAAAATGTGCAGTTTTGGCAGCCAAATATGTGTCCTCCTGCCACAACCTGAGGGACAGCCAGTGAAAAATGCAAAGTAATGTTGATAATATTTCCCATTTAGCTTAGTTTTGTTTTGTCTTTCATACCAGGTCATATGTCTTCTCAAGTCATATTGACACTGGTCTACTACCATTGATTTAATGTATTGTTGTTCTGATTAATATTGTTGTTGTAGTTGTTGTTAATGGTAATCCCATGTCCACTACTACTGTTATTATTGCTGTTGGTCCCACCATTTATTTATATATAAATATATATATATTTTGTATATATATACATATATATTTGATTTTTATTTTTCGATATGTATACTTTGACAATGTAAGTAATAATGAACTTGCCATGTCAATAAAGTCAATTGAATTGAATTGAATTGAATTGAGAGAGAGAGAGAGAGAGAGAGAGAGAGAGAGATAGAGAGAGAGAGAGAGAGAGAGAGAGAGAGAGAGAGAGAGAGAGAGAGAGAGAGAGAGAGAAAGAGAGAGAGGAGACAGAGAGAGAGCGAGAGACAGAGAGAAATAGAGAGAGAGAGAGAGAGACAGAGAGAGAGAGAGAGAGAGAGAGAGAGAGAGAGAGAGAGAGAGAGAGAGAGGGAGAGAGAGAGAGAGAGAGGAGACAGAGAGAGAGCGAGAGACAGAGAGAAATAGAGAGAGAGAGAGAGAGACAGAGAGAGAGAGAGAGAGAGAGGAGACAGAGAGAGACATAGAGATAGAGAGAGAAATAGAGAGAGAGGTAGAGACAGAGAGAGAGGAGACAGGGAGAAATGGGTGAAACAGACTGGAAGGATGATGTGTATGACCTTGGAGGAGACAGACATAGAGAGAAAGAGAAAGAGAAGAGAGGAAGAGGAGAGAGGAAGAGGAGAGAATGTGTGAACTGTACTCCTAAAGAGGGACAGATGGGGAGGCGGAGGTGTGTACGTGTGTGTCTGTGGTGTGTGTGTGTGTCTACTGCCTGATGCCAGGTTGCCCATTAAAACCCCATTACACCCAACCTGGATAAAACACACACCAAAACACACAGAGCCAACACACACACACACACAAACACATACAAACACACACCAACACACACACCAACACACACACAAACACACACCAACAAACACACACACAGCCAAACACACACACACACACACACAGCCAAACACACACACACAGACAGCCAAACACACCAACACACAGCCAAGTATTCCAGCCAGCGCGTCCTTGTGATGTTGTCAACAACAGACACAGTGATGTATCAGTCTCAGACTGGAGCATCACTAGAGGAACAACAGACACAGTGATGTATCAGTCTCAGACTGGAGCATCACTAGAGGAACAACAGACACAGTGATGTATCAGTCTCAGACTGGAGCATCACTAGAGGAACAATAGACACAGTGATGTATCAGTCTCAGACTGGAGCATCACTAGAGGAACAACAGACACAGTGATGTATCAGCTTCAGACTGGAGCATCACTAGAGGAACAACAGACACAGTGATGTATCAGTCTCAGACTGGAGCATCACTAGAGGAACAACAGACACAGTGATGTATCAGTCTCAGACTGGAGCATCACTAGAGGAACAACAGACACAGTGATGTATCAGTCTCAGACTGGAGCATCACTAGAGGAACAACAGACACAGTGATGTATCAGTCTCAGACTGGAGCATCACTAGAGGAACAACAGACACAGTGATGTATCAGTCTCAGACTGGAGCATCACTAGAGGAACAACAGACACAGTGATGTATCAGTCTCAGACTGGAGCATCACTAGAGGAACAACAGACACAGTGACGTATCAGTCTCAGACTGGAGCCTCGCTAGAGGAGCAACAGACACAGTGAAGTATCAGCCTCAGACTGGAGCATCACTAGAGGAACAACAGACACAGTGATGTATCAGTCTCAGACTGGAGCATCACTAGAGGAACAACAGACACAGTGAAGTATCAGCCTCAGACTGGAGCATCAATAGAGGAACAACAGACACAGTGATGTATCAGTCTCAGACTGGAGCATCACTAGAGGAACAACAGACACAGTGATGTATCAGTCTCAGACTGGAGCATCACTAGAGGAACAATAGACACATTGATGTATCAGTCTCAGACTGGAGCATCACTAGAGGAACAACAGACACAGTGATGTATCAGTCTCAGACTGGAGCATCACTAGAGGAACAACAGACACAGTGATGTATCAGCCTCAGACTGGAGCATCACTAGAGGAACAACAGACACAGTGATGTATCAGTCTCAGACTGGAGCATCACTAGAGGAACAACAGACACAGTGATGTATCAGTCTCAGACTGGAGCATCACTAGAGGAACAACAGACACAGTGATGTATCAGGCTCAGACTGGAGCATCACTAGAGGAACAACAGACACAGTGATGTATCAGTCTCAGACTGGAGCATCACTATAGGAACAACAGACACAGTGATGTATCAGTCTCAGACTGGAGCATCACTAGAGGAACAACAGACACAGTGATGTATCAGTCTCAGACTGGAGCATCACTAGAGGAACAACAGACACAGTGATGTATCAGCCTCAGACTGGAGCATCACTAGAGGAACAGCCTCTCTACTGTCATTACAATCATTACACTGCTGTCTAACTGGGCTGTTGTGGCCATACGTTCACACTAACTATATCCTAACATTGTCTAACTCTATCCTAACATTGTCTAACTATATCCTAACATTGTCTAACTATATCCTAACATTGTCTAACTATATCCTAACATTGTCTAACTCTATCCTAACATTGTCTAACTCTATCCTAACATTGTCTAACTCTATCCTAACATTGTCTAACTATATCCTAACATTGTCTAACTCTATCCTAACATTGTCTAACTCTATCCTAACATTGTCTAACTCTATCCTAACATTGTCTAACTCTATCATAACATTGTCTAACTCTATCCTAACATTGTCTAACTATATCCTAACATTGTCTAACTCTATCCTAACATTGTCTAACTATATCATAACATTGTCTAACTATATCCTAACATTGTCTAACTCTATCCTAACATTGTCTAACTCTATCCTAACATTGTCTAACTATATCATAACATTGTCTAACTCTATCATAACATTGTCTAACTCTATCCTAACATTGTCTAACTATATCCTAACATTGTCTAACTCTATCCTAACATTGTCTAACTCTATCCTAACATTGTCTCACTCTATCCTAACATTGTCTAACTCTATCCTAACATTGTCTAACTCTATCCTAACATTGTCTAACTCTATCCTAACATTGTCTAACTCTATCATAACATTGTCTAACTCTATCCTAACATTGTCTAACTCTATCCTAACATTGTCTAACTCTATCATAACATTGTCTAACTCTATCCTAACATTGTCTAACTATATCCTAACATTGTCAAACTAACTCTATCCTAACATTGTCTAACTCTATCATAACATTGTCAAACTAACATAGTCATAATATTATCTAACTAACTCTATCCTAACATTGTCAAACTAACTCTATCCTAACATTGTCTAACTCTATCATAACATTGTCAAACTAACATAGTCATAATATTATCTAACTAACTCTATCCTAACATTGTCAAACTAACTCTATCCTAACATTGTCTAACTCTATCATAACATTGTCAAACCAACATAGTCATAATATTATCTAACTAACTCTAATCTAACATTGTCAAACTAACATAGTCATAATATTATCTAACTAACTCTAACCTAACATTGTCAAACTAAAGCCCTCTTACATCCCCAAACAGATGTTTTCTAAACATTCGGGCCTTAACTTTGAAAAGTCCTGGAATCAGCCGTGACATCATAATAGACCCAGCGTGGTCGTGTTGCTGTCGTCGTTCTAACGTCCGATGCAGAATCCCACTTACCATCTCAATCAATACATGGCTACAAACTGCTGGGTCATTCCCCCGCACAAACAGAGAGAAAGGGTGTGTGTGCATTCTCTTTCCATCTCTCTCTCCCTCTTCCCTCTCTCCCTTTTCTCTCTCTCCCCCTTCTCTCTCTCTCTCTCTCTCAATTTTCTTTCTCTCCCCTTTCTCTCTCTCTTTCTTCACTCTCTCCCCTTTCTCGCTCTCTCCCTCTCCCTCTTCCCTCTCGCCCGTTTCTCTTTCTCGCTCTCTCTCTCTCTTTGTCTCTCTCTCCATCTCTCTCTCTCTCTGTCTCTCTCTCCATCTCTCTCTCTCTTCATCTGTCTCTCTCTCCATCTCTCTCTCCACCTCTCTCTCTCTGTGTATGTATGTTCCATACTCTATGGGTGAGTGATGTAACAAGCAGTAATGTATCACAGCACGGTTGGAGCGAGGGAAGCCTAGTCAACCAAACCCAGACATCGTGGTGGTCCTATCGATCCCCCAGCCCTCCTGTAGTGTAAATGAGAGAGGGAAGCTTAGTCAATAAAACCCAGACCTCTTGGTGGTCCTATCGATCCCCCAGCCCTCCTGTAGTGTAAATGAGAGAGGGAAGCTTAGTCAACAACACCCAGACCTCTTGGTGGTCCTATCGATCCCCCAGCCCTCCTGTAGTGTAAATGAGAGAGGGAAGCTTAGTCAACAAAACCCAGACCTCGTGGTGGTCCTATCGATCCCCCAGCCCTCCTGTAGTGTAAATGAGAGAGGGAAGCTTAGTCAACAACACCCAGACCTCATGGTGGTCCTATCGATCCCCCAGCCCTCCTGTAGTGTAAATGAGAGAGGGAAGCTTAGTCAACAACACCCAGACCTCTTGGTGGTCCTATCGATCCCCCAGCCCTCCTGTAGTGTAAATGAGAGAGGGAAGCTTAGTCAACAAAACCCAGACCTCATGGTGGTCCTATCGATCCCCCAGCCCTCCTGTAGTGTAAATGAGAGAGGGAAGCTTA
>NW_024059956.1:0-22500 GCF_016432855.1 Salvelinus namaycush
GTGTATATAGCCATGTTATTATTGACTCAGTACTGGTACCCAGTGTATATAGACTCAGTACTGGTACCCAGTGTATATAGCCAAGTTATCATTGACTCAGTACTGGTACCCAGTGTATATAGAATCAGTACTGGTACCCAGTGTATATAGACTCAGTACTGGTACCCAGTGTATATAGCCATCTTATCATTGACTCAGTACTGGTACCCAGTGTATATAGACTCAGTACTGGTACCCAGTGTATATAGCCATGTTATCATTGACTCAGTACTGGTACCCAGTGTATATAGACTCAGTACTGGTACCCCGTGTATATAGCCAAGTTATCATTGACTCAGTACTGGTACCCAGTGTATATAGACTCAGTACTGGTACCCAGTGTATATAGCCAAGTTATCATTGACTCAGTACTGGTACCCAGTGTATATAGACTCAGTACTGGTACCCAGTGTATATAGACTCAATACTGGTATCCCGTGTATATAGACTCCGTACTGGTACCCAGTGTATATAGCCATGTTATCATTGACTCAGTACTGGTACCCAGTGTATATAGCCATGTTATTATTGACTCAGTACTGGTACCCAGTGTATATAGACTCAGTACTGGTACCCAGTGTATATAGCCAAGTTATCATTGACTCAGTACTGGTACCCAGTGTATATAGAATCAGTACTGGTACCCAGTGTATATAGACTCAGTACTGGTACCAGAAGTGTATATATCCAAGTTACATTGACTCAGTATGGTACCCATAGTGTATATAGGAATCAGTACTTGGATACCCAGTGGATATAGACTCAGTACTGGTAACCCAGTGTATATAGGCCAAGTATCATTGACTCAGTACTGGTACCCCCCAGTTGTATATAGCCTAGTACTGGTATCCCAGTGTATATAGACTCAGTACTGGTTACCCAGTGTATATAGCCATCTTATCATGACTCAGTACTGGTACCCAGTGTATATTAGACTCAGTACTGGTACCCAGTGTATAGAGCCATGTATATCAATTGACTCCGTTACTGAGTACCCAGTGTATACTCAGACCATGTTATCATTGACTCCAGTACTGGTGATACCCAGGTGTCTATAGACTCCAGTACTGTTACCCAGTGTATTATAAGCCATGTTATCATTGACTCAGTCCTGGTACCCATTGTATATAGCCATGTTATCAATTGACTCAGTACTGGTACCAGTGTATATAGCCCATGGTTATCATTGACTTCAGTAAGCTTGGTACCCAGTGTATATAGACTCAGTACTGGTACCCAGTGCATATAGAATCAGTACTGGTACCCAGTGTATATAGACTCAGTACTGGTACCCAGTGTATATAGACTCAGTACTGGTACCCAGTGTATATAGCCATGTTATCATTGACTCAGTACTGGTACCCAGTGTATATAGCCATGTTATCATTGACTCAGTACTGGTACCCAGTGTATATAGACTCAGTACTGGTACCCAGTGTATATAGCCATGTTATCATTGACTCAGTACTGGTACCCAGTGTATATAGCCATGTTATCATCGACTCAGTACTGGTATCCAGTGTATATAGACTCAGTACTGGTACCCAGTGTATATAGCCAAGTTATCATTGACTCAGTACTGGTACCCAGTGTATATAGAATCAGTACTGGTACCCAGTGTATATAGACTCAGTACTGGTACCCAGTGTATATAGCCATGTTATCATTGACTCAGTACTGGTACCCAGTGTATATAGCCATGTTATCATTGACTCAGTACTGGTACCCAGTGCATATAGACTCAGTACTGGTACCCAGTGTATATAGAATCAGTACTGGTACCCAGTGTATATAGACTCAGTACTGGTACCCAGTGTATATAGCCATGTTATCATTGACTCAGTACTGGTACCCAGTGTATATAGGATCAGTACTGGTACCCAGTGTAAATAGCCATGTTATCATTGACTCAGTACTGGTACCCTGTGTATATAGACTCAGTACTGGTACCCAGTGTATATAGCCAAGTTATCATTGACTCAGTACTGGTACCCAGTGTATATAGACTCAGTACTGGTACCCAGTGTATATAGCCATGTTATCATTGACTCAGTACTGGTACCCAGTGTATATAGACTCAGTACTGGTACCCAGTGTATATAGCCATGTTATCATTGACTCAGTACTGGTACCCAGTGTATATAGACTCAGTACTGGTACCCAGTGTATATAGACTCAGTACTGGTACCCAGTGTATATAGCCATGTTATCATTGACTCAGTACTGGTACCCAGTGTATATAGACTCAGTACTGGTACCCAGTGTATAGAGCCATGTTATCATCGACTCAGTACTGGTACCCAGTGTATATAGCCATGTTATCATTGACTCAGTACTGGTACCCAGTGTATATAGACTCAGTACTGGTACCCTGTGTATATAGCCATGTTATCATTGACTCAGTACTGGTACCCAGTGTATATAGCCATGTTATCATTGACTCAGTACTGGTACCCAGTGTATATAGACTCAGTACTGGTACCCAGTGTATATAGACTCAGTACTGGTACCCAGTGTATATAGCCATGTTATCATTGACTCAGTACTGGTACCCAGTGTATATAGACTCAGTACTGGTACCCAGTGTATATAGCCATGTTATCATCGACTCAGACCTCTTCACATGTTGTTGGTTTGCGTATGCCACGTTCGGTGTTTAATACTGCTGCAACTAACTTGCCCGGCAATGTGACACAGAAGACTTAGTTAACCTGAGTACGGATGTGACCAGCTGTTACCTGGCTGGTCTTCTCTGGGGCCTGTCCCGCCACCATGTTGGCTCGGAGCAGCCACTGCAGCAGGTGGACCTGGGCCACGCTGAGGTAAAACTCCAGGCTAGATGTTACATTCACCTCCAGAGAGTGACCACACACCAGCACTTCCTGTTGAGACAGAGAGAGAGACAATATAAACACCAGCACTTCCTTTTGAGACAGAGAGAGAGACAATATAAACACCATGTTAAAACCTCACTGTAAAGGTTCTGGGTTCCTGTTAAAACCTCACTGTAAAGGTTCTGGGTTCCTGTTAAAACCTCACTGTAAAGGTTCTGGGTTCATGTTAAAACCTCACTGTAAAGGTTCTGGGTTCATGTTAAAACCTCACTGTAAAGGTTATGGGTTATTGTTAAAACCTCACTGTAAAGGTTCTGGGTTAACCTCACTGTAAAGGTTCTGGGATCATGTTAAAACCTCACTGTAAACGTTCTGGGTTCATGTTAAAACCTCACTGTAAATGTTCATGTTAAAACCTCACTGTAAAGGTTCTGGGTTCATGTTAAAACCTCACTGTAAAGGTTCTGGGTTCATGTTAAAACCTCACTGTAAAGGTTCTGGGTTCATGTTAAAACCTCACTGTAAAGGTTCTGGGTTCATGTTAAAACCTCACTGTAAAGGTTCTGGGTTCATGTTAAAACCTCACTGTAAAGGTTCATGTTAAAACCTCACTGTAAAGGTTCTGGGTTAACCTCACTGTAAATGTGCTGGGTTAATGTTAAAACCTCACTGTAAAGGTTCTGGGTTAACCTCACTGTAAATGTGCTGGGTTAATGTTAAAACCTCACTGTAAAGGTTCTGGGTTAACCTCACTGTAAATGTGCTGGGTTAATGTTAAAACCTCACTGTAAAGGTTCTGGGTTCATGTTAAAACCTCACTGTAAAGGTTCTGGGTTAACCTCACTGTAAATGTGCTGGGTTAATGTTAAAACCTCACTGTAAAGGTTCTGGGTTAACCTCACTGTAAAGGTTCTGGGTTCATGTTAAAACCTCACTGTAAAGGTTCTGGGTTCATGTTAAAACCTCACTGTAAAGGTTCTGGGTTCATGTTAAAACCTCACTGTAAAGGTTCTGGGTTCATGTTAAAACCTCACTGTAAAGGTTATGGGTTCCTGTTAAAACCTCACTGTAAAGGTTCTGGGTTCATGTTAAAACCTCACTGTAAAGGTTCTGGGTTAATGTTAAAACCTCACTGTAAAGGTTCTGGGTTAACATCACTGTAAAGGTTCTGGGTTCATGTTAAAACCTCACTGTAAAGGTTCTGGGTTCATGTTAAAACCTCACTGTAAAGGTTCTGGGTTCATGTTAAAACCTCACTGTAAAGGTTCTGGGTTCATGTTAAAACCTCACTGTAAAGGTTCTGGGTTCATGTTAAAACCTCACTGTAAAGGTTCTGGGTTCATGTTAAAACCTCACTGTAAAGGTTCTGGGTTAACTGTGTCTCATACTAACCTCCACTTGTCTGTTGTCAGGGGATACGGGCTTGCTGAATATGATGGCAGGTGCTGCTGTCACTCTGACAGAGAAGTCAGTCAGGATCGGGGTTAGGATAGCTCTCCTCTCCTGGTGTCTCCTGATACTGGGGGGGAGGAAGAGGAGGAGGAAGAGGAACAGAGAAGTCAGTCAGGATCGGGGTTAGGATAGCTCTCCTCTCCTGGTGTCTCCTGATACTGGGGGAGGAAGAGGAGGAGGAAGAGGAACAGAGAAGTCAGTCAGGATGGGGGTTAGGATGGCTCTCCTCTCCTGGTGTCTCCTGATACTGGGGTAGAGGAAGAGGAAGAGGAGGAGGAGGAGGAACAGAGAGAGAAGTCACCTGGACAGGCTATGTCTATGGTAATGTTGTGTACACTCAGTGTATTAACATAGAAGTCAGTCCGGATGGGGGTCAGGGGCCATCTTTAATCACACACTGAGTTGGCCATCTTTAATCACTAACCACACACTGGGTTGGCCATCTTTAATCACTAACCACACACTGGGTTGGCCATCTTGAATCACTAACCACACACTGGGATGGCCATCTTTAATCACACACTGGGTTGGCCATCTTCATTCACTAATCACACACTGGGTTGGCCATCTTTAATCACTAACCACACACTGGTTTGGCCATCTTTAATCACACACTGGGCTGGCCATCTTTATTCACTAATCACACACTGGGTTGGCCATCTTTAATCACACACTGTGTTGGCCATCTTTAATCACACACTGGGTTGGCCATCTTTAATCACACACTGGGTTGGCCATCTTTAATCACACACTGGGCTGGCCATCTTTATTCACTAATCACACACTGGGTTGGCCATCTTTAATCACTAATCACACACTGGGTTGGCCATCTTTAATCACTAACCACACACTGGGTTGGCCATCTTTAATCACTAACCACACACTGGGTTGGCCATCTTTAATCACACACTGGGCTGGCCATCTTTAATCACACACTGGGTTGGCCATCTTTAATCACACACTGGGTTGGCCATCTTTAATCACACACTGGGCTGGCCATCTTTATTCACTAATCACACACTGGGTTGGCCATCTTTAATCACTAACCACACACTGGGTTGGCCATCTTTAATCACTAATCACACACTGGGTCGGCCATCTTTATTCACTAATCACACACTGGGTTGGCCATCTTTATTCACACACTGGGCTGGCCATCTTTAATCACACACTGGGTTGGCCATCTTTAATCACACATTGGGCTGGCCATCTTTAATCACACACCTGGTTGGCCATCTTTAATCACACACTGTGTTGGCCATCTTTAATCACACACCTGGTTGGCCATCTTTAATCACACACTGGGTTGGCCATCTTTAATCACACACTGGGCTGGCCATCTTTATTCACTAATCACACACTGGGTTGGCCATCTTTAATCACTAACCACACACTGGGTTGGCCATCTTTAATCACACACTGGGTTGGCCATCTTTATTCACACACTGGGCTGGCCATCTTTAATCACACACTGGGTTGGCCATCTTTAATCACACACTGGGTTGGCCATCTTTATTCACTAATCACACACTGGGTTGGCCATCTTTAATCACACACTGTGTTGGCCATCTTTAATCACACACCTGGTTGGCCATCTTTAATCACACACTGGGTTGGCCATCTTTAATCACACACTGGGCTGGCCATCTTTAATCACTAACCACACACTGGGTTGGCCATCTTTAATCACTAACCACACACTGGGTTGGCCATCTTTAATCACTAATCACACACTGGGTCGGCCATCTTTATTCACTAATCACACACTGGGTTGGCCATCTTTATTCACACACTGGGCTGGCCATCTTTAATCACACACTGGGTTGGCCATCTTTAATCACACACTGGGTTGGCCATCTTTATTCACTAATCACACACTGGGTTGGCCATCTTTAATCACACACTGTGTTGGCCATCTTTAATCACACACTGGGTTGGCCATCTTTAATCACACACTGTGTTGGCCATCTTTAATCACACACTGGGTTGGCCATCTTTATTCACTAATCACACACTGGGCTGGCCATCTTTAATCACTAACCACACACTGGGCTGGCCATCTTTAATCACACACTGGGTTGGCCATCTTTAATCACACACTGGGTTGGCCATCTTTATTCACACACTGGGCTGGCCATCTTTAATCACACACTGGGTTGGCCATCTTTAATCACACACTGGGTTGGCCATCTTTATTCACTAATCACACACTGGGTTGGCCATCTTTAATCACACACTGGGTTGGCCATCTTTAATCACACACTGGGTTGGCCATCTTTAATTACACACTGGGTTGGCCATATTTAATCACTAACCACACACTGGGTTGGCCATCTTTAATCACACACTGGGTTGGCCATCTTTAATCACACACTGGGTTGGCCATCTTTAATTACACACTGGGTTGGCCATATTTAATCACTAACCACACACCTGGTTGGCCATCTTTAATCACACACTGGGCTGGCCATCTTTAACCACACACTGGGTTGGCCATCTTTAAATCACACACTGGGCTGGCCATCTTTATTCACACACTTGGCTGGCCATCTTTATTCACTAATCACAAACTGGGCTGGCCATCTTTAATCACACACCTGGTTGGCCATCTTTAATCACACACTGGGCTGGCCATCTTTAACCACACACTGGGTTGGCCATCTTTAAATCACACACTGGGCTGGCCATCTTTATTCACACACTTGGCTGGCCATCTTTATTCACTAATCACACACTGGGTTGGCCATCTTTAATCACACACTGGGTTGGCCATCTTTAATTACACACTGGGTTGGCCATATTTAATCACACACCTGGTTGGCCATCTTTAATCACACACTGGGCTGGCCATCTTTAACCACACACTGGGTTGGCCATCTTTAAATCACACACTGGGCTGGCCATCTTTATTCACACACTTGGCTGGCCATCTTTATTCACTAATCACAAACTGGGCTGGCCATCTTTAATCACACACTGGGTTGGCCATCTTTATTCACACACTTGGCTGGCCATCTTTACCCACTAATCACACACTGGGTTGGCCATCTTTATTCACTAATCACACACTGGGCTGGCCATCTTTACCCACTAATCACACACTGGGTTGGCCATCTTTAATCACACACTGGGTCGGCCATCTTTATTCCCTTCTCATGGCTGTCAGCAGTACAGTCTATAGCTGAGTGAATATTTTAGTCTCCTCTGTGTTTGGTCAACAGCAGTGGAAACACGTTCAGAGCTGGAGTATAGTTGTGTCTTTGGTCAACAGCAGTGGAAACACGTTCAGAGCTGAAGGATAGTTGTGTCTTTGGTCAACAGCAGTGGAAACACGTTCAGAGCTGAAGTATAGTTGTGTCTTCGCTGACAAACAGGCAAACTCTCACAGCCTGGCTCATATTAGTTAAAAACCAACGTACTCAACTGACCTCTACAATACCACACACTTCACTTCAAAATACACTTTACAGGGGGCCAACCTTTCACAGGGGCCAACCTTTACAGGGGGCCAACCTTTACAGGGGGCCAACCTTTACAGGGGGCCAACCTTTACAGGGGGCCAACCTTCACAGGGGGCCAACCTTCACAGGGGGCCAACCTTCACAGGGGGCCAACCTTTACAGGGGCCAACCTTTACAGGGGGCCAACCTTTACAGGGGCCAACCTTTACAGGGGCCAACCTTTACAGGGGCCAACCTTTACAGGGGCCAACCTTTACAGGGGCCAACCTTCACAGGGTCCCAACCTTCACAGGGTCCCAACCTTCACAGGGTCCCAACCTTTTACAGGGGCCAACCTTTTACAGGGGCCAACCTTTTACAGGGGCCAACCTTTTACAGGGGCCAACCTTTTACAGGGGCCAACCTTTACAGGGCCAACCTTTACAAGGGCCAACCTTTACAGGGTCCAGCCTTCACAGGGTCCCAACCTTTACAGGGTCCCAACCTTTACAGGGTCCCAACCTTCACAGGGTCCAACCTTCACAGGGCCCCAACCTTTACAGGGTCCCAACATTTACAGGGGCCAACCTTCACAGGGGCCAACCTTCACAGGGGCCAACCTATGGAATATGTCTATAACAGGGCATTTCCCACTTCAGCTCCAACACATTGTAGCTGGAAGCGAGACAGACTGTGTTAAAGCGAAGGGAGACGTTATTTGACAAACCTCTATTAAGGAACACACCTTAATTGTAAACACAAGACCTAAACTTAAGATCATTTAAAACAACAAAACCCCTTTACTCCATTTTCATTCACGTTCCTTCCAAACAATCAAGTTATATTTGTGGGAAACATTTGTTAGCAGTAAAAACAAATATACAAGTGATCTGTCGAAGACGGCGCTAATTACCACATCTGCTGCGGCTATTAAAACCAATCAAACAGCGCAGCCTCCAATACAGAGCCAATAGGAGTAGAGCAGAACGATTCCTAGGTGGCCTGCAGTACAGTTCTGACATTTCATAGTGTATTATACCCCTATCCTCGGGGGGGGGACGCAGGACAGATCAGTGTTTCTCTGAGAGTTACTTTGAGTGGGCTGATTTCCCGAGGAGGTGTAATGATCTGGGAGAGAGAGGTTCTGGATAATCTCCTTCAGAGTTTACAGTGAAACAGTGAGTGTCTCGTTGCATGGGACAGGTGTCATCCTTCACCACAGAGAGAGAGAGAGAGAGAGAGAGAGAGAGAGAGAGAGACAGGGAGACAGAGACAGGGAGACAGAGAGACAGAGAGAGAGAGAGAGAGAGAGAGAGAGAGAGGGAAAGAGAGAGACAGAGAGAGAGAGATAGAGACAGAGACAGAGACAGAGAGAGAGAGAGAGAGAGAGAGCGAGACAGAGAGCAGAGAGAGCGAGAGAGCGAGAGAGCGAGAGAGACAGAGACAGAGAGAGAGAGAGAGAGAGAGAGAGAGAGAGAGAGAGAGAGAGAGAGAGAGAGAGAGAGAGAGAACCGGCTCGGTTTACCAACCGCCCACGAGGCCTCAGAGGCCCAGGGAAGAGCCAGCCTATGTGTGTGTACAGTATTATCTGCAGTGGTGTAAAGTACTTAAATAAAAATACTTTAAAGTACTACTTAATCGTTTTTTTTGGTATCAGTACTTTACTATTTACAATTTTGACAACTTTTACTTCACTACATTCTTAAAGAAAATAATGTACTTTTTACTCCATACATTTTCAGTACTCGTTACATTTTGAATGTTTAGCAGGACAGGAAAATGGTCCAATTCACACAATTATCAAGAGAACATACCTGGTCATCCCTACTGCCTCTGATCTGGAGGACTCACTAAACAGAGAACATCCCTGGTCGTCCCTACTGCCTCTGATCTGGAGGACTCACTAAACAGAGAACATCCCTGGTCATCACTACTGCCTCTGATCTGGAGGACTCACTAAACAGAGAACATCCCTGGTCATCCCTACTGCCTCTGATCTGGAGGACTCACTAAACAGAGAACATACCTGGTCATCCCTACTGCCTCTGATCTGGAGGACTCACTAAACAGAGAACATCCCTGGTCATCCCTACTGCCTCTGATCTGGAGGACTCACTAAACAGAGAACATCCCTGGTCATCCCTACTGCCTCTGATCTGGACGACGCACTAAACAGAGAACATCCCTGGTCCATCCCTACTGCCTCTGATCTGGAGGACTCACTAAACAGAGAACATCCCTGGTCATCCCTACTGCCTCTGATCTGGAGGACTCACTAAACAGAGAACATCCCTGGTCCATCCCTACTGCCTCTGATCTGGAGGACTCACTAAACAGAGAACATCCCTGGTCATCCCTACTGCCTCTGATCTGGACGACGCACTAAACAGAGAACATCCCTGGCCATCCCTACTGCCTCTGATCTGGAGGACTCACTAAACAGAGAACATCCCTGGTCATCCCTACTGCCTCTGATCTGGACGACGCACTAAACAGAGAACATCCCTGGCCATCCCTACTGCCTCTGATCTGGAGGACTCACTAAACAGAGAACATCCCTGGTCATCCCTACTGCCTCTGATCTGGAGGACTCACTAAACAGAGAACATCCCTGGCTATCTGTAAATTATGTTTAATGTAAAATGGTGCTGTCCGATTTTCTTAAAATAAAGAATTAGAAATGATTTATACATTTACTTTAAGATTATCTTAGCAATTACATTTATTTTTGATACTGAGTGACTTTCACTTTTACTTGAGTCATTTTCTATTAAGGTATCTTTACTTTTACTCAAGTATGACAATGGGGGACGTTTCCCACCACTGAACCCCCCCCCCCTACGCGTTTCCCACCACTGAAACCCCCACCCCCCCCTATACGTTTCCCACCACTGAACCCCCCCCTACGTTTCCCACCACTGAACCCCCCCCCCTACGTTTCCCACCACTGAACCCCCCCCTATACGTTTCCCACCACTGAACCCCCCCCTACGTTTCCCACCACTGAACCCCCCCCTATACGTTTCCCACCACTGAACCCCCCCCCATACGTTTCCCACCACTGAACCCCCCCCCCTACGTTTCCCACCACTGAACCCCCCCCCTATACGTTTCCCACCACTGAACCCCCCCCCCTATACGTTTCCCACCACTGAACCCCCCCCCCCCTACGTTTCCCACCCCTGTATATGTGTGTGTGGGTTGAGGATCACACAGAGCTAACCAGTGTGAACAGAGAACGGGGAATTCAGCGTCACAGACGGAAGGTGGAAAGTTCACTGCTCCAATGCTTCCCGACTCTCCTGAAACGCTTCCCGACTCTCCCGAAACGCTTCCCGACTCTCCCGAAACGCTTCTGAAACGCTTCCCGACTCTCCTGAAACGCTTCCCGACTCTCCTGAAACGCTTCCCGACTCTCCTGAAACGCTTCCCGACTCTCCCGAAACGCTTCCCGACTCTCCCGAAACGCTTCCCGACTCTCCCGAAACGCTTCCCAACTCTCCCGAAACGCTTCTGAAACGCTTCCCGACTCTCCTGAAACGCTTCCCGACTCTCCTGAAACGCTTCCCGACTCTCCCGAAACGCTTCCCGACTCTCCCGAAACGCTTCCCGACTCTCCCGAAACGCTTCCCGACTCTCCCGAAACGCTTCCCGACTCTCCCGAAACGCTTCTGAAACGCTTCCCGACTCTCCTGAAACGCTTCCCGACTCTCCTGAAACGCTTCCCGACTCCCCCGAAACGCTTCCCAACTCTCCCGAAACGCTTCTGAAACGCTTCCCGACTCTCCTGAAACGCTTCCCGACTCTCCTGAAACGCTTCCCGACTCTCCTGAAACGCTTCCCGACTCTCCTGAAACGCTTCCCGACTCTCCTGAAACGCTTCCCGACTCTCCTGAAACGCTTCCCGACTCTCCTGAAACGCTTCCCGACTCTCCTGAAACGCTTCCCGACTCTCCTGAAACGCTTCCCGACTCTCCTGAAACGCTTCCCGACTCTCCTGAAACGCTTCCCGACTCTCCTGAAACGCTTCCCGACTCTCCTGAAACGCTTCCCGACTCTCCTGAAACGCTTCCAGACTCTCCTGAAACGCTTCCAGACTCTCCTGAAACGCTTCCAGACTCTCCTGAAACGCTTCCCGACTCTCCTGAAACGCTTCCCGACTCTCCTGAAACGCTTCCCGACTCTCCTGAAACGCTTCCCGACTCTCCTGAAACGCTTCCCAACTCTCCCGAAACGCTTCCCAACTCTCCCGAAACGCTTCTGAAACGCTTCCCAACTCTCCCGAAACGCTTCTGAAACGCTTCCCGACTCTCCTGAAACGCTTCCCAACTCTCCCGAAACGCTTCTGAAACGCTTCCCAACTCTTCTGAAACGCTTCCCAACTCTTCTGAAACGCTTCCCAACTCTTCTGAAACGCTTCCCAACTCTTCTGAAACGCTTCCCAACTCTTCTGAAACGCTTCCCAACTCTTCTGAAACGCTTCTGAAACGCTTCCCAACTCTCCTGAAACGCTTCCCAACTCTCCTGAAACGCTTCCCAACTCTCCTGAAACGCTTCCCAACTCTCCTGAAACGCTTCCCAACTCTCCTGAAACGCTTCCCAACTCTCCTGAGCTCAGCTCTGACCTCAACTCTATTGGCTGGACTCAGCTCTGACCTCAACTCTATTGGCTGGACTCACCTCTGACCTCAACTCTATTGGCTGGACTCAGCTCTGACCTCAACTCTATTGGCTGGACTCACCTCTGACCTCAACTCTATTGGCTGAGCTCAGCTCTGACCTCAACTCTATTGGCTGAGCTCAGCTCTGACCTCAACTCTATTGGCTGGACTCAGCTCTGACCTCAACTCTATTGGCTGGACTCAGCTCTGACCTCAACTCTATTGGCTGGACTCAGCTCTGACCTCAACTCTATTGGCTGGACTCAGCTCTGACCTCAACTCTATTGGCTGGACTCAGCTCTGACCTCAACTCTATTGGCAAAAAGGGGAGTCCTATACACTGAAGCACTGTGTGTGTGTGTCTCAGTGTGTGTGTCTCAGTGTGTGTGTCTCAGTGTGTGTGTCTCTCAGTGTGTGTGTGTGTGTGTGTGTGTGTGTGTGTGTGTGTGTGTGTGTGTGTGTGTGTCTCAGTGTGTGTCTCTCAGTGTGTGTGTCTCTCAGTGTGTGTGTGTGTGTCTCAGTGTGTGTCTCTCAGTGTGTGTGTCTCTCAGTGTGTGTGTGTGTGTGTGTGTCTCAGTGTGTGTGTCTCAGTGTGTGTGTCTCTCAGTGCGTGTGTGTGACTGTGTGTCTCCATGGTTACGCGGTATGCCGCTCTATTCTAATCTATTTCTATCTGACAGGGAACTCATCAGAAATTCCTTGCTGCTTTCCTTTCAGCGTCGCCGCCGGGATTTCTGGGTCCTTCTGAAAACACAGCTGACAGAACCAGCCAAGTCAAACAGGCCGTAAAACGTCTGCTTGTTTTAGCTCCCGGTTCTATAAAACATGACAGGATTTGTAATTATGAGTCTGTACGGGCAAGCATCATGAACCGGAGGGAACCAAGCAGCGGAGTGGCCAAAATAGTACACTATACCCTATGTAGTGCACTACATTTGACCACATCCCTATGGGCCCAGTAGTACACTACATTTGACCAGAGCCCTATGGACCCAGTAGTGCACTACATTTGACCAGAGCCCTATGGACCCAGTAGTGCACTACATTTGACCAGAACCCTATGGACCCAGTAGTACACTACATTTGACCAGAGCCCTATGGACCCAGTAGTGCACTACATTTGACCAGAGCCCTATGGACCCAGTAGTGCACTACATTTGACCAGAGCCCTATGGGCCCAGTAGTGCACTACATTTGACCAGAGCCCTATGGGCCCAGTAGTGCACTACATTTGACCAGAGCCCTATGGACCCAGTAGTGCACTACATTTGACCAGAGCCCTATGGACCCAGTAGTGCACTACATTTGACCAGAGCCCTATGGACCCAGTAGTGCACTACATTTGACCAGAGCCCTATGGACCCAGTAGTGCACTACATTTGACCAGAGCCCTATGGACCCAGTAGTGCACTACATTTGACCAGAGCCCTATGGACCCAGTAGTGCACTACATTTGACCAGAGCCCTATGGACCCAGTAGTGCACTACATTTGACCAGAGCCCTATGGACCCAGTAGTGCACTACATTTGACCAGAGCCCTATGGACCCAGTAGTGCACTACATTTGACCAGAGCCCTATGGAGCCAATAGTGCACTACATTTGACCAGAACCCTATGGACCCAGTAGTACACTACATTTGACCAGAGCCCTATGGACCCAGTAGTGCACTACATTTGACCAGAACCCTATGGACCCAGTAGTGCACTACATTTGACCAGAGCCCTATGGACCCAGTAGTGCACTACATTTGACCAGAACCCTATGGACCCAGTAGTGCACTACATTTGACCAGAACCCTATGGACCCAGTAGTGCACTACATTTGACCAGAGCCCTATGGACCCAGTAGTGCACTACATTTGACCAGAGCCCTATGGACCCAGTAGTGCACTACATTTGACCAGAACCCTATGGACCCAGTAGTGCACTACATTTGACCAGAGCCCTATGGACCCAGTAGTGCACTACATTTGACCAGAGCCCTATGGACCCAGTAGTGCACTACATTTGACCAGAGCCCTATGGGCCCAGTAGTGCACTACATTTGACCAGAGCCCTATGGGCCCAGTAGTGCACTACATTTGACCAGAGCCCTATGGACCCAGTAGTGCACTACATTTGACCAGAGCCCTATGGACCCAGTAGTGCACTACATTTGACCAGAGCCCTATGGACCCAGTAGTGCACTACATTTGACCAGAGCCCTATGGACCCAGTAGTGCACTACATTTGACCAGAGCCCTATGGACCCAGTAGTGCACTACATTTGACCAGAGCCCTATGGACCCAGTAGTGCACTACATTTGACCAGAGCCCTATGGACCCAGTAGTGCACTACATTTGACCAGAGCCCTATGGACCCAGTAGTGCACTACATTTGACCAGAGCCCTATGGACCCAGTAGTGCACTACATTTGACCAGAGCCCTATGGACCCAGTAGTGCACTACATTTGACCAGAGCCCTATGGAGCCAATAGTGCACTACATTTGACCAGAGCCCTATGGACCCAGTAGTGCACTACATTTGACCACATCCCTATGGACCCAGTAGTGCACTACATTTGACCAGAGCCCTATGGACCCAGTAGTGCACTACATTTGACCAGAGCCCTATGGACCCAGTAGTACACTACATTTGACCAGAGCCCTATGGACCCAGTAGTACACTACATTTGACCAGAGCCATATGGGCCCAGTAGTGCACTACATTTGACCAGAGCCCTATGGACCCAGTAGTACACTACATTTGACCAGAGCCCTATGGACCCAGTAGTACACTACATTTGACCAGAGCCATATGGAGCCAGTAGTGCACTACATTTGACCAGAGCCCTATGGGCCCAGTAGTGCACTACATTTGACCAGAACCCTATGGACCCAGTAGTGCACTACATTTGACCAGAGCCCTATGGACCCAGTAGTGCACTACATTTGACCAGAACCCTATGGGCCCAGTAGTGCACTACATTTGACCAGAACCCTATGTACCCAGTAGTGCACTACATTTAACCAGAACCCTATGGGCCCAGTAGTGCACTACAGGGAAAAGGGGTACCATTTTGGACTCACAGTCGGTCACTAAGCCTTGTTGGACCTCATCAACACTGCTGTTACCAATACATCTGATAGGAACATCTGACAGGATGTGATGCGATCAGCCAAGCCGTTACACATCCTGTCAACTACTAGTTACAACACTGGGATTCAGAGATTTACTGATTGGTAGAATCATGTGTGTTTCTGCTTGGCTGGGACAAAACCCTGCACCCACATTGGCCCTGTGCAGATATGATTGGCCACCTTGGTACTAAGATGTGGTGAGGTACTTCCTGATTGGTTAGTTGTACCCAGTAGTCTGTCCTTATTGGTTAGTTGTACCCAGTAGTCTGTCCTGATTGGTTAGGTGTACCCAGTAGTCTGTCCTGATTGGTTAGTTGTACCCAATAGTATGTCCTGATTGGTTAGTTGTACCCAATAGTATGTCCTGATTGGTTAGGTGTACCCAGTAGTCTGTCCTGATTGGTTAGTTGTACCCAGTAGTCTGTCCTGATTGGTTAGTTGTATCCAGTAGTCTGTCCTGATTGGTTAGTTGTACCCAGTAGTCTGTCCTGATTGGTTAGTTGTACCCAATAGTATGTCCTGATTGGTTAGGTGTACCCAGTAGTCTGTCCTGATTGGTTAGTTGTACCCAATAGTATGTCCTGATTGGTTAGGTGTACCCAGTAGTCTGTCCTGATTGGTTAGTTGTACCCAGTAGTCTGTCCTGATTGGTTAGTTATACTCAGTAGTCTGTCCTGATTGGTGGTTTACCTGCTGGCCATGTTCCATTCCAGGGCAGGGTTCTGTGAGTTCCTCTCTGTCTCGGTGGACACGCCCCCCTTAGACCCCTCCTTCTCTGGTTTGAGCTGCTCCCATTGGGCGGTACCGATGTTGATGGACTGCAGATCCAGCTGGTACTGACGGTCCTCCACCTCTGACCCCGGGTCTCGCAGGATGCCCAGGTTCAACGCTCGTCTGGGGGAGGAAAACGGGGAGAGAGAGGGAGGGAGGGGGGAGAACGTTAAGAGGGTTAAACAGCCCCAATAACATCACCTGAGACAGAACGCAGAGCAGCCACGCCAGACATCACACCTCTGTCATGTGATCAGCATTACCCATCACCCCCTGGGGCTCAATCAGGTTTGTTCTAGTGGGAAGCAGGGAGCCATCAGTCCTGTGATGATTCCACTTCTTTTATTTATATCTATTGATTTTGAATTTGACCCCTTTTTATCCCCAATTTTCGTGGTATCCAATCGCTAGTAGTTACTATCTTGTCTCATCGCTACAACTCCCGTACGGGCTCGGGAGAGACGAAGGTCGAAAGCCATGCACCCTCCGAAGCACAACCCAACCAAGCCGCACTGCTTCTTAACACAGCGCGCATCCAACCCGGAAGCCAGCCGCACCAATGTGTCGGAGGAAACACCGTGCACCTGGCCCCCTTGGTTAGCGTGCACTGCGCCCGGCCCGCCACAGGAGTCGCTGGAGCGCGATGAGACAAGGATTTCCCTACCCGGCCAAACCCTCCCTACCAGTCCGAGTCCACCCTGGGTGGGCACTAGACTACCTCCCAATGAACCTCTCCCAGGATGTAGACTACCTCCCACTGAACCTCTCCCAGTATGTAGACTACCTCCCACTGAACCTCTCCCATTATGTAGACTACCTCCCACTGAACCTCTCCCAGTATGTAGACTACCTCCCACTGAACCTCTCCCAGTATGTAGACTACCTCTCACTGAACCTCTCCCATTATGTAGACTACCTCCCACTGAACCTCTCCCAGTATGTAGACTACCTCCCACTGAACCTCTCCCAGTATGTAGACTACCTCTCACTGAACCTCTCCCATTATGTAGACTACCTCTCACTGAACCTCTCCCAGTATATAGACTACCTCCCACTGAACCTCTCCCAGTATGTAGACTACCTCCCACTGAACCTCTCCCAGTATGTAGACTACCTCCCACTGAGCCTCTCCCAGTATGTAGACTACCTCCCACTGAACCTCTCCCAGTATGTAGACTACCTCCCACTGAACCTCTCCCAGTATGTAGACTACCTCTCACTGAACCTCTCCCAGTATGTAGACTACCTCTCACTGAATCTCTCCCAGTATGTAGACTACCTCTCACTGAACCTCTCCCAGTATGTAGACTACCTCCCACTGAACCTCTCCCAGTATGTAGACTACCTCTCACTGAACCTCTCCCAGTATGTAGACTACCTCTCACTGAACCTCTCCCAGTATGTAGACTACCTCCCACTGAAACTCTCCCAGTATGTAGACTACCTCTCACTGAACCTCTCCCAGTATGTAGACTACCTCTCACTGAACCTCTCCCAGTATGTAGACTACCTCCCACTGAACCTCTCCCAGTATGTAGACTACCTCTCACTGAACCTCTCCCAGTATGTAGACTACCTCTCCCAGTATGTAGACTACCTCTCACTGAACCTCTCCCAGTATGTAGACTACCTCTCACTGAACCTCTCCCATTATGTAGACTACCTCTCACTGAACCTCTCCCAGGATGTAGACTACCTCTCACTGAACCTCTCCCAGTATGTAGACTACCTCTCACTGAACCTCTCCCAGTATGTAGACCACCTCTCACTGAACCTCTCCCATTATGTAGACTACCTCTCACTGAACCTCTCCCAGTATGTAGACTCCCTCCCACTGAACCTCTCCCAGTATGTAGACTACCTCTACTAGTATGTAGACTACCTCCCACTGAACCTCTCCCAGTATGTAGACTACCTCTACCAGTATGTAGACTACCTCCCACTGAACCTCTCCCAGTATGTAGACTACCTCTACCAGTATGTAGACTACCTCCCACTGAACCTCTCCCAGGATGTAGACTACCTCCCACTGAACCTCTCCCAGTATGTAGACTACCTCTACCAGTATATAGACTACCTCCCACTGAACCTCTACCAGTATGTAGACTACCTCCCACTGAACCTCTCCCAGTATGTAGACTACCTCTACCAGTATGTAGACTACCTCCCACTGAACCTCTCCCAGTATGTAGACTACCTCCCACTGAACCTCTACCAGTATGTAGACTACCTCCCACTGAACCTCTCCCAGTATGTAGACTACCTCTCACTGAACCTCTCCCATTATGTAGACTACCTCTCACTGAACCTCTCCCATTATGTAGACTACCTCCCACTGAACCTCTCCCAGTATGTAGACTACCTCTCACTGAACCTCTCCCAGTATGTAGACTACCTCTCACTGAACCTCTCCCAGTATGTAGACTACCTCTCACTGAACCTCTCCCAGTATGTATACTACCTCTCCCAGTATGTAGACTACCTCTCCCAGTATGTAGACTACCTCTCACTGAACCTCTCCCAGTATGTAGACTACCTCTCACTGAACCTCTCTCAGTATGTAGACTACCTCTCACTGAACCTCTCCCAGTATGTAGACTACCTCTACCAGTATGTAGACTACCTCTCACTGAACCTCTCCCAGTATGTAGACTACCTCTCCCATTATGTAGTCTACCTCTCCCAGTATGTAGACTACCTCTCCCAGTATGTAGACTACCTCTCCCAGTATGTAGACTACCTCCCACTGAACCTCTCCCAGGATGTAGACTACCTCCCACTGATCCTCTCCCAGTATGTAGACTACCTTGCCCAGTATGTAGACTACCTCCCACTGATCCTCTCCCAGTATGTAGACTACCTTGCCCAGTATGTAGACTACCTCCCACTGAACCTCTCCCAGTATGTAGACTACCTCTCACTGAACCTCTCCCAGTATGTAGACTACCTCTCCCAGTATGTAGACAGGTAGTGTACTGTGGTAGTACTGTATAGTGTATAATAGCATGACAGGTAATAGCATACTACTGTGGTAGTACTGTGGTAGTACTGTATAGTGTATAATATCATGACAGGTAGTGTACTGTATCAGTGTATTAAAGCATCAAGCCCTGGCACCAGTCCTAACTACCCTGCGGTTGGTCTGCCAGTCAACTGGTCGGTCGGTTGGTCTGCCAATCAACTGGTCGGTCGGTTGGTCTGCCAGTCAACTGGTCGGTCGGCTGGTTGGTCTGCCAATCAACTGGTCGGTCGGTTGGTCTGCCAATCAACTGGTCGGTCGGTCTGCCAGTCAACTGGTCGGTCGGTTGGTTGGTCTGCCAGTCAACTGGTCGGTCGGTTGGTCTGCCAATCAACTGGGTGGTCGGTTGGTCTGCCAATCAACTGGTCGGTCGGTTGGTCTGCCAATCAACTGGTCGGTCGGTCTGCCAATCAACTGGTCGGTCGGTTGGTTGGTCTGCCAGTCAACTGGTCGGTCGGTTGGTCTGCCAATCAACTGGTCGGTCGGTTGGTCTGCCAATCAACTGGTCGGTCGGTTGGTCTGCCAATCAACTGGTCGGTCAGTTGGTCTGCCAGTCAACTGGTCGGTCGGTTGGTTGGTCTGCCAGTCAACTGGTCGGTCAGTTGGTCTGCCAGTCAACTGGTCGGTCTGCCAGTCAACTGGTCGGTCGGTCGGTCTGCCAGTCAACTGGTCGGTCGGTCGGTCGGTCTGCCAGTCAACTGGTCGGTCGGTCGGTCTGCCAGTCAACTGGTCGGTCGGTCGGTCTGCCAGTCAACTGGTCGGTCGGTCGGTCTGCCAGTCAACTGGTCGGTCGGTCGGTCTGCCAGTCAACTGGTCGGTCGGTCGGTCTGCCAGTCAACTGGTCGGTCGGTCGGTCTGCCAGTCAACTGGTCGGTCGGTCGGTCTGCCAGTCAACTGGTCGGTCGGTTGGTCTGCCAGTCAACTGGGTGGTCGGTCGGTCGGTTGGTTAACTTAAAAGCAGGTTTTATTCCATCGCTCCATTCGCTGTGATTCATGACCAAATAAAAGCGTCTGGCAGAGCGTACGGTGGAGACAAATACAAACAGGCCTCTACGGGCCTCAGGTGAAATCATTTGCCTTTTAAAAGAGTTGATTTACGCCAAGTTATTATTAGCAGTAAACATAGTTTAACTCTGCTGGACAGCACAGTAGTCTGGAGAGAGATTCTATTGCTCCCTCTCCTCTCCTCTCCTCCACCTCTCCTCACCCCTCTTCTCTTCCTTCTACTCTCCTCCTCTTCCTACCTTCTCCTCTCCTCCTCTTCCTACCTTCTCCTCTCCTCCTCTTCCTACCTTCTCCTCTCCTCCTCTTCCTACCTTCTCCTCTCCTCCTCCTCCTGGCTCTATATACAAACTGTACCAGAACAGAGCAGAACAGAACAGAGCGGAACAGAACAGAACAGAACAGAGCAGAACAGAGCAGAACAGAGCAGAACAGAGCAGAACGGAACAGAACAGAGCGGAAGAGAAAAGAGCAGAGTAGAACAGAACAGGAACAGAACAGAGCAGAGCAGAACAGAACAGGAACAGAACAGAACAGAGCAGAGCGGAGCAGAACAGAACAGGAACAGAACAGAACAGAGCAGAGCGGAGCAGAACGGAACGGAACGGAACGGAACAGAGCAGAACAGAACAGAACAGAGTAGAACAGAGCAGAGTAGAACAGAACAGAGCAGAGCAGAACAGAACAGAGCAGAACAGAGCAGAGTAGAACAGAGTAGAACAGAGCAGAACAGAGCAGAGTAGAACAGAGTAGAACAGAGCAGAACAGAACAGAGCAGAACAGAGCAGAGCAGAACAGAGCAGAACAGAGCAGAACAGAGCAGAGAACGGAACAGAACAGAACAGAACAGAACAGAGCAGAACAGAGCAGAACAGAGCAGAACAGAACAGAACAGAACAGAGCAGAACAGAGCAGAACAGAGCAGAACAGAGCGGAACAGAGCAGAGCAGAACAGAACAGAGCAGAGTAGAGCAGAACAGAGCAGAACAGAACAGAACAGAACAGAGCAGAACAGAGCAGAACAGAGCAGAGCAGAACGGAACAGAGCAGAGTAGAACAGAGCAGAGCAGAGCAGAACAGAGCAGAGCAGAACAGAGCAGAGCAGAGCAGAACAGAGCAGAGCAGAGCAGAGCAGAACAGAGCAGAGCAGAGCAGAGCAGAACGGAACAGAGTAGAGCAGAACAGAGCAGAACAGAACAGAGCAGAACAGAGCAGAACAGAGCAGAGCAGAGCAGAGCAGAACAGAGCGGAACAGAGCAGAGCAGAGCAGAACAGAGCAGAGCGGAGCAGAACAGAGCGGAGCAGAGCAGAACAGAGCGGAACAGAGCAGAACAGAACAGAGCAGAGTAGAACAGAGCAGAGTAGAACGGAACAGAACAGAGCAGAACAGAGCAGAACAGAGCGGAACAGAGAAGAACAGAACAGAGCAGAACAGAACAGAGCAGAGTAGAACAGAGCAGAACAGAACAGAGCAGAGCAGAACAGAGCAGAGCAGAACAGAGCAGAACAGAACAGAGCAGAACAGAACAGAACAGAGCAGAACAGAGCAGAACAGAGCAGAGCAGAACAGAACAGAGCAGAGCAGAACAGAACAGAGCAGAACAGAACAGAACAGAACAGAGCAGAGTAGAACAGAGCAGAACAGAACAGAACAGAGCAGAACAGAACAGAACAGGAGCAGAGCAGAACAGAGCAGCACAGAGCAGAACAGGAGCAGAGCAGAACAGAGCAGAGTAGAACAGAACAGAACAGAGCAGAGCAGAGTAGAACAGAGCAGAGCAGAGTAGAACAGAGCAGAACAGAACAGAACAGAACAGAGCAGAACAGAACAGAGCAGAACAGAGCAGAACAGAACAGAGCAGAGCAGAGCAGAACAGAGCAGAACAGAACAGAGCAGAACAGAGCAGAGCAGAACAGAGCAGAGCAGAGCAGAACAGAGCAGAACAGAGCAGAACAGAACAGGAGCAGAGCAGAACAGAGCAGCACAGAGCAGAGTAGAACAGAACAGAACAGAGCAGAACAGAGCAGAAAAGAACAGAACAGAGCAGAAAAGAACAGAGCAGAGTAGAACAGAACAGAACAGAACAGAGCAGAACAGAGTAGAACAGAACAGAGCAGAGCAGAACAGAACAGAGCAGAACAGAGCAGAGTAGAACAGAA
>NW_024059956.1:27500-29507 GCF_016432855.1 Salvelinus namaycush
CTCTCTCTGTCTCTCTCCTCTCTGTCTCTCTCTCTCTCTCTGTCTCTCTGTCTCTCCTCTCTGTCTCTCTCTGTCTCTCTCCTCTCTGTCTCTCTCTGTCTCTCTCCTCTCTGTCTCTCTCTCTCTCTCTGTCTCTCTCCTCTCTGTCTCTCTCCTCTCTGTCTCTCTCCTCTCTGTCTCTCTCCTCTCTGTCTCTCTCCTCTCTCCTCTCTCTCTCTCTCTCTGCGTTATGATGTGTTTATTTGTGCTGGTGATGAGAACTAAAGGGAAAGATATGGTATTAAAACAGCAACAGATGCAGTGACATCAGAACCGTTTTTTATTTGTTGCAGCGAAACGTCAACGGTGATTATCAGTTAGCATGTCTCCTTCCTCAGAACACACGGGGGGGAAAGACGTTACCGCAGAGGCATGTTATGACAATCAGCACTGAGTACAACAACAAAGCTATGGAAGATCAGGTGTGGGACTGGATTTAACGGACTCTGTTCACATACAAACAAGACAAACAGATCCTCAATCAGAGGGCTGGAAGGAACCACAGACGTCCGTCACGGTTCTCCAGCACGGTTCAGGGCCGTCTGGACTCTCCTGTCTGTAACACGACCCCCTCCTTGTGTTTTTCACATTAAACAAACCCACAAGTTACCTCATCTGATGTCTTGAATTATATTTTTTAAAGTAAACTCAAGATTATTTAGGGAGACTGTTTCTCATAATTATCATATCACAGTGTTCTCTTCCCAGCAGCCACCTCTCTCTTTCCTCTCTCCTCTGTCTCTCTCTCTCTCTCTCTCTCTCTCTCTCCACAGCCGAGGAGCAGGGTCATCTATAATCACAGAAATAAACAAGCTCAACATTTGTCTTGGTCGGGTAGCCAGCGGAAAGCGGTGATTTAATATCACAAGACATATTTCAGCCCATCTGAGGAAAAGCTCTGGACTCTGACAAATGAGTAGGATGGCTGTGTTCCCTTGTGTTCCCCTCGGGCCGCTCGGCTTGGCGGGAATAACGGGAACCTGACCCACCTGCTGTACATGAAGGGGAAACACTGACTCTGACACATCTGATTGGTCCTGTGGAGACCACAGCGCTCGGGACAAGAGGAAGGGGAATGTGAGGAGAAAGCACTCTCTGCCCACCTTATAAAACCATACAGATCCTCATCAGTTCCTCATTCTGTGTCTAGAAGACAGAAACATGCAGAGAAGAAGAACAGCCCAGCGCAGGTGGACCCTTCTCCTCTAGATCTCACATGCCTTTACCAACCAACATTACGAGTCATTACTGACACAAAGGGAGGGAGGGAGGGGGAGAGAGACAGAGAGAGAGAGAGAGAGAGGGAGACACAGAGAGAGAGAGAGAGAGAGAGGGAGACACAGAGAGAGAGAGAGGGAGACACAGAGAGAGAGAGAGAGAGAGAGAGACAGAGAGAGAGCGACAGAGAGAGAGAGAGAGCGACAGAGAGAGAGAGAGAGCGACAGAGAGAGAGAGAGAGCGACAGAGAGAGAGAGAGAGAGACAGGAGAGACAGGAGAGAGAGAGCGACAGAGAGAGCGACAGAAAGAGAGAGACACAGAGAGAAAGAGAGAGAGAGAGACACAGAGAGAGAGAGAGACACAGAGAGACAGAGAGAGAGAGAGAGCGACAGAGAGAGAGAGAGAGCGACAGAGAGAGAGAGAGAGAGAGAGCGACAGAGAGAGAGAGCGACAGAGAGAGAGAGCGACAGAGAGAGAGAGAGAGCGACAGAGAGAGAGAGAGACAGAGAGAAAGAGAGAGCGACAGAAAGAGAGAGAGAGAGAGAGAGAGACAGAGAGAGAAAGGGAGAGAAAGGGAGAGAAGCGAAACATGAGAGAGAGAGAGACCTATAACATTAGAAGTCAGTCTTGGTCTTTCTCCTCAGCCAAAGCTTTCTTTAATTGCAGGAAAATACCACAAAACAAAATTCTGTTATTTATAAAGACAGATCAAAAGCTCAGCAGACAGAAAGGTTCATGGTGGATATTAT
>NW_024059957.1:0-29495 GCF_016432855.1 Salvelinus namaycush
TACAGTATCTCCCTCTCTCCTCATCCCCTACAGTATCTCCCCTTCCTCCATCCCTACAGTATCTCCCTCTCTCCATCCCTACAGTACTCCACTCTCTCCATCCCTACAGTATCTCCCTCCCTCCTCCATCCCTACAGTATCTCCCTCTCTCCCTCAATCCCTACAGTATCTCCCTCCCTCCATCCCTACAGTATCTCCCTCCCTCCATCCCTACAGTATCTCCCTCCCTCCATCCCTACAGTATCTTCCTCCCTCCCTCCATCCCTACAGTATCTCCCTCCCTCCCTCCCTCCATCCCTACCGTATCCTCCCTCCCTCCATCCCTACAGTATCTCCCTCTCTCCATCCCTACAGTATCTCCCTCCCTCCATCCCTACAGTATCTCCCTCTCTCCATCCCTACAGTATCTCCCTCCCTCCATCCCTACAGTATCTCCCTCTCTCCATCCCTACAGTATCTCCCTCCCTCCATCCCTACAGTATCTCCCTCCCTCCATCCCTACAGTATCTCCCTCTCTCCCTCCATCCCTACAGTATCTCCCTCCCTCCATCCCTACAGTATCTCCCTCTCTCCCTCATCCCTACAGTATCTCCCTCTCTCCCTCCATCCCTACAGTATCTCCCTCTCTCCATCCCTACAGTATCTCCCTCCCTCCATCCCTACAGTATCTCCCTCTCTCCATCCCTACAGTATCTCCCTCCCTCCCTCCATCCCTACAGTATCTCCCTCTCTCCCTAATCCCTGCAGTATCTCCCTCCCTCCATCCCTACAGTATCTCCCTCCCTCCATCCCTACAGTATCTCCCTCCCTCCATCCCTACAGTATCTTCCTCCCTCCCTCCCTCCATCCCTACAGTATCTCCCTCCCTCCATCCCTACAGTATCTCCCTCCCTCCATCCCTACAGTATCTCCCTCCCTCCATCCCTACAGTATCTCCCTCCCTCCATCCCTACAGTATATCCCTCTCTCCCTCCATCCATACAGTATCTCCCTCCCTCCATCCCTACAGTATCTCCCTCCCTCCATCCCTACAGTATCTCCCTCCCTCCATCCCTACAGTATATCCCTCTCTCCCTCCATCCCTACAGTATCTCCCTCTCTCCATCCCTACAGCATCTCCCTGCCTCCATCTCTACAGTATATCCCTCCCACCCTCCATCCCTACAGTATCTCCCTCTCTCCCTCCATTCCTACAGTATCTCCCTCCCTCCATCCCTACAGTATATCCCTCTCTCCCTCCATCCCTACAGTATCTCCCTCCCTCCATCCCTACAGTATCTCCCTCCCTCCATCCCTACAGTATATCCCTCTCTCCCTCCATCCCTACAGTATCTCCCTCTCTCCATCCCTACAGTATCTCCCTCCCTCCATCTCTACAGTATCTCCCTCCCTCCCTCCATCCCTACAGTATCTCCCTCTCTCCCTCCATCCCTACAGTATCTCCCTCCCTCCATCCCTACAGTATCTCCCTCTCTCCCTCCATCCCTACAGTATCTCCCTCCCTCCATCCCTACAGTATCTCCCTCCCTCCATCCCTACAGTATCTCCCTCTCTCCCTCCATCCCTACAGTATCTCCCTCCCTCCATCCCTACAGTATCTCCCTCCCTCCATCCCTACAGTATCTCCCTCCCTCCATACCTACAGTATCTCCCTCCCTCCATCCCTACAGTATCTCCCTCCCTCCATCCCTACAGTATCTCCCTCCCTCCATCCCTACAGTATCTCCCTCCCTCCATCCCTACAGTATCTCCCTCCCTCCCTCCATCCCTACAGTATCTCCCTCCCTCCATCCCTACAGTATCTCCCTCCCTCCATCCCTACAGTATCTCCCTCCCTCCATCCCTACAGTATCTCCCTCCCTCCATACCTACAGTATCTCCCTCCCTCCAGACCTACAGTATCTACCTCCCTCCATCCCTACAGTATATTCCTCCCTCCCTCCATCCATCCCTACAGTATCTCCCTCTCTTCCTCTATCTTATCGGTGAAGATTAATCCCAGTTGAGGTTTAAGTTTCTAGTGAAGCAGAACCTGCCTTTGTCTAGCCCTCGTTATGTTCTGCTCTGAGCAGCTCGTTATACACGTCCCATCAGTCCAACAGATAATAACCACCGTGCTGAAGCAGACTTAGTCACCCAACAGGCGTCTTCATAAAAACCTACTTTGTGGATACCCGGGCACACACAAACAGACGCTCATACACACACTGTGCTGCCATCCATCACTCATCGAGTCCATGGAGGCTGCAATAAGCCTGCTTAGCTCAGGGCACTGCGCATATTAGTGTGTGTGTGTGTGTGTGTGTGTGTGTGTGTGTGTGTGTGTGTGTGTGTGTGTGTGTGTGTGTGTGTGTGTGTGTGTGTGTGTGTGTGTGTGTGTGTGTGTGTGTGTGTGTGTGTGTGTGTGTGTGTGTGTGTGTGAGTGTGTGCGTGTGTGAGTGTGTGTGTGTCGGTTTGTGTGAGTGCATGTGTGTGTGTGTGTGTGTGTGTGTGTGTGTGTGTGTGTGTGTGTGTGTGTGTGTGTGTGTGTGTGTGTGTGTGTGTGTGTGTGTGTGTGTGTGTGTGTGTGTGTGTGTGTGTGTGTGTGTGTGTGTGTGTGTGTGTGTGTGTGTGTGTGTGTGTGTGTGTGTGTGTGTGAGTGTGTGTGTGTGTGGTGTAAACAGTAGCCGCGATGCTATCTCTCACTAAATGTTTTATTGTCCTGGACATCCCTCCTACACACTTGCTAATAGTGTGCTAAATCACAGCTGGCAGTAGGAACCATATATATCTTCCCTCTGTAGTGCACTACATTTGACCACAGCCCTATGGAACCCTGAATAGGGAATAGGGAACCATTTAGGACAGATCGGCAGTCTGGCTCCAGAAGCCTGGAGTCTCTAAACACAACAACAACTGTAAAGTAATTTGTTTATGATGGGGATTGAATATGACATACCATATAAAGTATTTTGTGGGCGAGTTATCATTGTAATGGAATCGTTCAGTGATGAGACCAAGTAATAAGATAGACTACTGTTACGGGATTTTTGTGTTTAATGACTAAAATAACAACTACGCTGCTCAAATCAGCTTTGTCTCGTTTCCCTGAAACGCACGGCTGACTGTAAAATGTCTTGGATTAAAGCATCTGCTAAGATGCCATGTTATTGACACATAATGACTCACTATAGAATATGAAGATGCCATGTTATTGACACATAATGACTCACTATAGAATATGAAGATACCATGTTATTGACACATAATGACTCACTATAGAATATGAAGATTCCATGTTATTGACACATAATGACTCACTATAGAATATGAAGATACCATGTTATTGACACATAATGACTCACTATAGAATATGAAGATACCATGTTATTGACACATAATGACTCACTATAGAATATGAAGATGCCATGAAATTGACACATAATGACTCACTATAGAATATGAAGATGCCCTGTTATTGACACATAATGACTCACTATAGAATATGAAGATGCCCTGTTATTGACACATAATGACTCACTATAGAATATGAAGATGCCATGTTATTGACACATAATGACTCACTATATAATATGAAGATGCCATGTTATTGATTTATTACACTACAGCCACGTAGATATCCATACCCCTGGGGGTAGGTGAGTGGGTGGGTGAGGTTGGGTGTGTGTGTAGAGAAGAGAATAGGGTAGTCGAGGAGAGAGGAGGAGAGTAGATGAGAGAGGAAGAGAGAGGTGGATAGGGCATGTGTAGAGGAGAGAGGAGGAGAGTAGAGGAGAGTAGAGGAGAGTAGAGGAGAGTAGAGGAGAGAGGAGGAGAGAGGAGGAGAGAGGAGTAGAGGAGAGAGGAGAAGAGAGAGGAGAAGAGAGAGGAGAAGAGAGAGGAGGAGAGAGGAGGAGAGAGGGGGAGAGAGGAGGAGAGAGGGGGAGAGTAGAGGAGAGAGAAAGAGAGAGGAGGGAGGAGAGGAGAGAGGAGAGGAGAGGAGAGGAGAGGAGAGGAGAGGAGAGGAGAAGAGAGGAGAGGAGAGGAGAGGAGAGGAGAGGAGAGGAGAGGAGAGGAGAGGAGAGGAGAGGAGAGGAGAGGAGAGGAGGAGGGAGAGAGGGGGAGAGAGGAGAAGAGAGGAGGGAGTAGAGGAGAGAGGAGGAGAGGATAGAGAAGGGGAGGGGAGTAGAGGAGAGAGGAGGAGAGGAGAGAGAAGGGGAGGGGAGGAGAGGAGAGAGAAGGGGAGTAGAGGAGAGAGGAGGAGAGGAGAGAGAATGGGAGGGGAGGAGAGGAGAGAGGAGGAGAGGAGAGAGAAGGGGAGGGGAGGAGAGGAGAGAGAAGGGGAGTAGAGGAGAGAGGAGGAGAGGAGAGAGAATGGGAGGGGAGGAGAGGAGAGAGGTACTGTGTAGCTCAGTTGGTAGAGTATAGCTCTTGCAATGCCAGGGTTGTGGGCTCGATTCCCATGGGGGACCAATACGAAGATGTATTCACTCATTACTTCCTGTAAGTCGCTCTGGATAAGAGTGTCTGCTAAATAAATACAATGAAGAGGAGAGAGGAGAAGACAGGAGGGACTAGAGGAACTCTTAAGTACCCTGAGAGAAGGGCTCTGTTTTGCCCTCTTTTGTAGGTCAAAACAGGCTCCCGAGGGGCTCCCAGCGGGGTCTGAGAAGGGGTCTGTTCTGTCACTACAGACCCTGGTTCGATTCCAGGCTGTATCACAACCGGCCGTGATTTGGAGTGCCATAAGGCGACGCACAATTTCTCCAGCATTGTCCGGCTTAGTGTTTGTCTCTTAGAGAAGGGGTCTGTTCTGACCTCTGTAGTACCCTTAGAGAAGGGGTCTGTTCTGACCTCTGTAGTACCCTTAGAGAAGGGGTCTGTTCTGACCTCTGTAGTACCCTTAGAGAAGGGGTCTGTTCTGACCTCTGTAGGTCCCTTAGAGAAGGGGTCTGTGCTGACCTCTGTAGTACCCTTAGAGAAGGGGTCTGTTCTGACCTCTGTAGTACCCTTAGAGAAGGGGTCTGTTCTGACCTCTGTAGGTCCCTTAGAGAAGGGGTCTGTTCTGACCTCTGTAGTACCCTTAGAGAAGGAGTCTGTTCTGACCTCTGTAGTACCCTTAGAGGTGCTCTATGTAACTGTCACAATCGTCTATGGGTGAGAGAGAGGACCAAGGCGCAGCGTGTGCAAAATACATTCTCTTTTATTTAGAGAAAGGAAAAACACGAAACGAACACTGAATACAAACTAAACAAAACAACAAACGACCGTGAAGCTAAATGACGTAAGTGCAATGACAAGCAACAAACGTTCAACATAGACAATTACCCACAAAACCCCAATGCCTATGACTGCCTTACATATGGCTCTCAATCAGAGACAATGAACCACAGCTGCCTCTAATTGAGAACCAATCTAGGCAGCCATAGACATACAAACACCTAGACAAGACACTGACCCCTTTACCATACAAAACCCCTAGACAATACAAAAACACATACCTTCCCCATGTCACACCCTGACCTAACTAAAAAACATAAAGAAAACAAAGAATACTAAGGCCAGGGCGTGACAGTAACACACTGGAAACGGTGACGAAGTACACACAAACGTATTTGGCGTGGATGCAGCCAAAGACCGCTTTTTTCTTTTAAAATAATGACTTTTATTATATACAGTTGGGAAAGTAAATAAGCTTGTAAAAACATGCACTTTTATGAGGATAATTATCTCCTTAAAAAAAAGGTTTTACAATCATCGCTGAGTGGCAGAGCAGGAAACAGACAGAACGAGTTTCTGGTAAAGTTCTCTCGCCTCAATAGACCATGATCCTTAACGTGCAGAGCCTTCAGAAAGGGTTCACACCCCTTGACCTTTTCCATATTTTGTTGTGTTTACAGCCTGAATTTAAAATGTATTAAATTGAGATTTTGTGTCATACATAATACTGCATAATGTCAAAGTGGAATTATGTTTTTCAACATTTTTACAAATTAAATATACATGAAAAGTCAATACTGTAAGTATTCAACCCCTTTATTTTGTCAAGCCTACATAAATTCAGGAGTAAGAATGTGCTTAACAAGTCACATAATTAGTTGCATGGACTCACTCTGTGTGCAACAATAGTGTTTAACATGATTTTTGAATGACTACCTCATCTAAATGACAGGTTAGTATTGAAAATAATAAAAAATATTCCAAAATATGTATCTTGTTTGCAATAAGGCACTAAAGTAATATTGCAAAAAATGTGGCAATGAAATGTACTTTTTGCACTGAATACAAAGTGTTATGTTTGGGGAAAATCCAATACAACACATTACTGAGTACAACTCTCCATATTTTCAAGCATAGTTTTGGCTGTATCATGTTATGGGTATGCTTGTAATCATTAAGGACTGGGTGTTTTTTAGGACAAAAAGAAATGGAATGGAGCTAAGCACAGGTAAAATCCTAGATGAAAACCTGGTTCAGTCTGCTATCCACCAGACACTGGGAGACAAATTCACCTTTCGGCAGGACAATTACCTAAAACACAAGGACAAATCTACACTGAAGTTGCTTACCAAGACGACATTGAATGTTCCTGAGTGGCCGAGTTACAGTTTTGACTTAAATCTACTTGAAAATCTATGGCAAGATGTGAAAATGACTGTCTACCAATGGTCAACAGCCAATTTGACAGAGCTGGAAGAATTTTGAAAGGAATAATGGGTGCGGAAAGCTCTTAAAGACTTACCCAGAAAGACTCACAGCTGTAATCGATGCCAAAGATGCTTCTACAAAGTATTGACTTAGGGGTGTGAATACTTACGCAAAATTAGATATTTCCGTATTTAATTTTCAAAAATTTGCTACAATTTCTAAAAACATATTTTCACTTTGTCATTATGGTGTGTACATAGATGGGTGAGAAAAAATATGTTTGATCCATTCAGAAGTCAGGCTGTAACACAACAAAATGTGGAATAAGTCAAGGGAATACTTTCTGAAGTCACAGTACGTACAATTACATTAGAAAAACACATGTTTATGTTGTAAGCCTATGTGCCATTTTAGTGGGAAAAATATCTAAAACAGAATACATGTTTTTATATTTTTTTTATCTTTTAATACCCCTTTTTCTCTCCAACTTCGTGGTATCCAATTGGTAGTTACAGTCTTGTCTCATCGCTGCAACTCCCGTACGGACTCGGAAGAGGCGAAGGTCGAGAGCCGTGCGTCCTCTGAAACACAACCCAACCAAGCCGCACTGCTTCTTGACACAATGTCCACTTAACCCGGAAGCCAGCCGCACCAATGTGTCAGAGGAAACACCGTGCACCTGGTGACCTGGTCAGCGTGCACTGCGCCCGGTCCGCCACAGGAGTAGCTAGAGCGCGATGGGACAAGAACATCCCAAACCCTCCCTAACTCGGACGACGCTGGGCCAATTGCGCGCCGCCCCATGGGTCTCCCGGTCGCGGCCGGCTGCCACAGAGACTGGACTCGAACCCAGAATCTCTAGTGGCACAGCTAGCACTGTGATGCAGTGCCTTAGACCACGGCACCACTCGGGAGGCCAACCGAAAACATTTTTGGAGAAAAAAAAAACTTTGAAAATGTTCATCAATTAAACATTTCTAAAATCTCCACTCAAATGTCTGTCAAACTTCATCATTTGCTCATCAGTCAGTAATTTAGTCAGTCAGGGTGATGTCATCAGTCGCTTCCCGCTGAAATCATCAGTTATCGCAGCTGTTATCCCACAGAAGCCTGCGGGTCGAACCATCATGGTAGTCATGGTAGCAGCTGTTATCCCTCAGAAGCCTGCGGGTCGAACCATCATGGTAGTCATGGTAGCCATGAGGCTGGCGCCCTTCCAGTAGTACCACTTGATGCTGTTGTAACGGACCACGTTGGAGACGCCAGCGTAGTAGATACCGTTCAGGTTGGAGGGACCACACGCCTCAAACCACCAACCTAGTGGAGAGGGGAGAGGTCAGGGGTCAGGAAGAGAGAGAGAGGGCAGAGGGACCACAAGCCTCAAACCACCAACCTAGTGGAGAGTGGAGAGGTCAGGGGTTAGAGGTCAGGGGTCAGGAAGAGAGAGGGCAGAGGGACCACACGCCTCAAGCCACCGACCTAGTGGAGAGAGAATGGAACAAAGAGGAAAAAGTAGGTAGTGTGGTCAAAGGTCAAAGGTCATAAAAAGTGATTTCATGTAGGTTCATCTACAACTTTACATGAGGATGAAACAGGAAGTGAGAGGAAAGATAGATAAAAAGCAGGGAAAGAGAGAAAGATGAAACAGGAAGTGAGAGGAAAGATAGATAGAAAGTAGTGAAAGAGAGAAAGATGAAACAGGAAGTGAGAGGAAAGATAGATAGAAAGTAGTGAAAGAGAGAAAGATGAAACAGGAAGTGAGAGGAAAGATAGATAGAAAGTAGTGAAAGAGAGAAAGATGAAACAGGAAGTGAGAGGAAAGATAGATAGAAAGTAGTGAAAGAGAGAAAGATGAAACAGGAAGTGAGAGGAAAGATAGATAGAAAGTAGTGAAAGAGAGAAAGATGAAACAGGAAGTGAGAGGAAAGATAGATAGGAAGTAGGGAAAGATGAAGCAGGGATCTGAATACCTCCAGATGACATCTGGGCACACTTGCAGGAGCAGCGGTCGTTGTCTCGGTCCTTGGTGCTGAACTGGGTCCCAGGCTGGGTCAGACTACTGGTGCGGCCAGCAGTACCACTGAATCCCTGGGCATGGAGACTGGGAGAGGGAACGGACCAGAACTGTCAACACATAGGTCCTGTTTTCCAGACCCAGATTAAGTCGGTTCAAATCAAATCAAAGTGTATTGGTCGGGTACACGTATTGGCAGATGTTTTTGTAGGTGCAGCTAAATGCTTGTGTTTCTAGCTCCAACAGCTTCGTAATACCAAGGAGGATGAGCCATGACTAGAGTACAGTCTATACATATATAAAGTGGGTAAAACAGTATGTAAACAGTTTTAAAGTGACCAGTGTTTCATGACTCTATGTACATAGGGGCGGCAGTCTTTAAGGTGCAGGGTAGAGTACCGGGTGGTGGCCGGCTAGAACAGTGGTTAAGGTTCAGGTCAGGGTACTGGGCAGAGGCCGGCTAGTGGAGACTGTTTAACAGTCTGATGGGCTGGAGATCAAAGCTGTTTTTAGACCTCCTTCACTCCACACACAGAGACGCGTACAAAGCTCTCCTTCGCCCCTCCATTTGGCAAATCTGACCATGACTTCATCCTTCTTATTCCTGCGTTACAAGCAAAATCTCAAACAGGAAGTACCAGCGACCCGCTCAATACGGAAGTGGTACGATGAAACGGATGCTAAGCTAGGATGTTTTTATCATAAATCTTCAATAATGTTTCAACCGGAGAATTCCTTTGTCTTCAGAAATGCAATGGAACGCAAGCTAACTCTCACGTGAACTCGCGTGGTCAGCTCATGGCACTCTGCCAGACCCCTGACTCAAAGAGCCCTCATTCCCCCGTCCTTCACAGTAGAAGCATCAACCAGGGTTCTAAAGACTGTTGACATCTAGTGGAAGCCTTAGGAAGTGCAATATGACCAATATCCCACTGTATATTCGATAGGCGATGAGTTGAAAAACTACTAACCTCAGATTTCCATGGATATGAGACTGCCTTAGTTACAGGGACAGATGGGAGAGGGGGCTGGCTATGGGTCTGAGACTGCCTTAGCTTCAGGGACAGATGGGAGAGGGGGCTGGCTATGGGTCTGACTGCCTTAGCTACAGGGACAGATGGGAGAGGGGGCTGGCTATGGGTCTGAGACTGCCTTAGCTTCAGGGACAGATGGGAGAGGAGGCTGGCTATGGGTCTGACTGCCTTAGCTACAGGGACAGATGGGAGAGGGGGCTGGCTATGGGTCTGAGACTGCCTTTGCTACAGGGACAGATGGGAGAGGGGGCTGGCTATTGGTCTGACTGCCTTAGCTACAGGGACAGATGGGAGAGGGGGCTGGCTATGGGTCTGACTGCCTTAGCTACAGGGACAGATCGGAGAGGGGGCTGGCTATGGATATGAGACTGCCTTAGTTACAAGAACAGATGGGAGAGGGGGCTGGCTATGGGTCTGACTGCCTTAGCTACAGGGACAGATGGGAGAGGGGGCTGGCTATGGATATGAGACTGCCTTAGTTACAGGGACAGATGGGAGAGGGGGCTGGCTATGGGTATGACTGCCTTAGCTACAGGGACAGATCGGAGAGGGGGCTGGCTATGGATATGAGACGGCCTTAGCTACAGGGACAGATGGGAGAGGGGGCTGGCTATGGGTCTGAGACTGCCTTAGCTACAGGGACAGATGGGAGAGGGGGCTGGCTATGGGTCTGAGACTGCCTTAGCTACAGGGACAGATGGGAGAGGGGGCTGGCTATGGGTCTGACTGCCTTAGCTACAGGGACAAATGGGAGAGGGAACTGGCTATGGGTCTGACTGCCTTAGCTACAGGGACAGATGGGAGAGGGGGCTGGCTATGGATATGAGACTGCCTTAGCTACAGGGACAGATGGGAGAGGGGGCTGGCTATGGATATGAGACTGCCTTAGTTACAGGGACAGATGGGAGAGGGGCTGGCTATGGGTCTGACTGCCTTAGCTACAGGGACAGATCGGAGAGGGGGCTGGTTATGGATATGAGACTGCTTTAGTTACAGGGACAGATGGGAGAGGGGGCTGGCTATATGGGTCTGACTGCCTTAGCTACAGGGACAGATCGGAGAGGGGGCTGGCTATGGATATGAGACGGCCTTAGCTACAGGGACAGATTGGAGAGGGCGCTGGCTATTGGTCTGACTGCCTTAGCTACAGGGACATATGGGAGAGGGGGCTGGCTATGGGTCTGAGACTGCCTTAGCTACAGTGACAGATGGGAGAGGGGGTTGGCTATGGGTCTGACTGCCTTAGCTACAGGGACAGATGGGAGAGGGGGCTGGCTATGGGTCTGACTGCCTTAGCTACAGGGACAGATGGGAGTGGGGGCTGGCTATGGATATGAGACTGCCTTAGCTACAGGGACAGATGGGAGAGGGGGCTGGCTATGGATATGAGACTGCCTTAGCTACAGGGACAGATGGGAGAGGGGGCTGGCTATGGATATGAGACGGCCTTAGCTACAGGGACAGATCGGAGAGAGCGCTGGCTATTGGTCTGACTGCCTTAGCTACAGGGACATATGGGAGAGGGGGCTGGCTATGGGTCTGAGACTGCCTTAGCTATAGGGACAGATGGGAGAGGGGTTGGCTATGGGTCTGACTGCCTTAGCTACAGGGACAGATGGGAGAGGGGGCTGGCTATGGATATGAGACGGCCTTAGCTACAGGGACAGATGGGAGAGGGGGCTGGCTATGGATATGAGACTGCCTTAGCTACAGGGACAGATGGGAGAGGGGGCTGGCTATGGATATGAGACGGCCTTAGCTACAGGGACAGATCGGAGAGGGCGCTGGCTATTGGTCTGACTGCCTTAGCTACAGGGACATATGGGAGAGGGGGCTGGCTATGGGTCTGAGACTGCCTTAGCTATAGGGACAGATGGGAGAGGGGTTGGCTATGGGTCTGACTGCCTTAGCTACAGGGACAGATGGGAGAGGGGGCTGGCTATGGATATGAGACGGCCTTAGCTACAGGGACAGATCGGAGAGGGCGCTGGCTATTGGTCTGACTGCCTTAGCTACAGGGACAGATGGGAGTGGGGGCTGGCTATGGATATGAGACTGCCTTAGCTATAGGGACAGATGGGAGAAGGGCTGGCTATTGGTCTGACTGCCTTAGCTACAGGGACAGATGGGAGAGGGGGCTGGCTATGGGTCTGACTGCCTTAGCTACAGGGACAGACCTGAGAGGGGGCTGGAGAAGATGCTGCTTTGGCCTGGGAACACTGGGGGAAGGGTTCGGTGCCTTCCTTGGTTGGAAGAGGTTGGGTTGGGTGACCGGACTGGTCCAGAGCAGGGGTTACATATGGATAAGGGGTTGCCTTGTATGTAGAAGGCTAGAAAATAGGTTATATTGGCCAGAGAAAGCTAGAGAAGAGATTATATTGGCCAGAGAAAGCTAGAGAAGAGGTTTTATTAGCCAGAGAAAGCTTGAGAAAAGGTTTTATTGGCCAGAGAAAGCTAGAGAAGAGGTTTTATTGGCCAGAGAAAGCTTGAGAAGAGGTTTTATTGGCCAGAGAAAGCTTGAGAAGAGGTTGAATTAGCCAGAGAAAGCTTGAGAAAAGGTTAAATTAGCCAGAGAAAGCTTGAGAATGGGATGCCTTGGCCGAGTAGGGGCTGCATTGGCTGGGTAAAAGTCTAGCACCACAGGCCTCTGGCTGGGGAGGTCCCTAAATGAACCCAACCCTGGAGAGTGAAACCAGCGGAGAGCCAGTGTTCTCAGCATGATAATGAACCTAGCACATACTCAACGAGGTGAGACGGAGTGCTGCTCAGCAGGAGTTGGAAACAAGTCTGACAGCTCACCAACACTAGCACCATTCAGGGGGCTTGCCACACACAGAGTAGGATGAATATAGCGCCAAGACACTGAGGATTTTAGGTTATTTAAGGATGATCCTGGATCTAAATGTATAGGTAACGTGGTTACTCATCACAAAGAATATCACTGTGTGAAATACCTCCAGCCTTTTTCAAACACTCCATCAAATTCCTTTTAATCTACTCTGTGTTAGCCTCAATCCTAAATGGATCAGTACCTTAGCCTAAATCACAATCCTCTATGTTGAGGCACTGAGTTGACAAAATCCATTAGCGATATCAGCTAGTGCTTTAGTAGTGGAGAGAGACCACCATAGGACTTTAGTAGTGGAGAGAGAGAGAGACCGCCAGAGGGCTTTAGTAGTGGAGAGAGAGAGACCACCATAGGGCTTTAGTAGTGGAGAAAGAGATACCACATCAGGGCTTTAGTAGTGGAGAGAGAGATACCACATCCGGGCTTTAGTAGTGGAGAGAGAGAGACCACATCCGGGCTTTAGTAGTGGAGAGAGAGAGACCACATCAGGGCTTTAGTAGTGGAGAGAGAGAGACCACATCAGGGCTTTAGTAGTGGAGAGAGAGACCACATCAGGGCTTTAGTAGTGGAGAGAGAGAGACCACATCCGGGCTTAAGTAGTGGAGAGAGAGAGACCACATCAGGGCTTTAGTAGTGGAGAGAGAGAGACCACATCAGGGCTTTAGTAGTGGAGAGAGAGAGACCACATCAGGGCTTTAGTAGTGGAGAGAGAGAGACCGCATCAGGGCTTTAGTAGTGGAGAGAGAGAGACCACATCAGGGCTTTAGTAGTGGAGAGAGATACCACATCCGGGCTTTAGTAGTGGAGAGAGAGAGACCACATCAGGGCTTTAGTAGTGGAGAGAGAGAGACCACATCAGGGCTTTAGTAGTGGAGAGAGAGATACCACATCAGGGCTTTAGTAGTGGAGAGAGCGATACCAAAACAGGGCTTTAGTAGTGGAGAGAGAGAGACCACATCAGGGCTTTAGTAGTGGAGAGAGAGATACCACATCAGGGCTTTAGTAGTGGAGAGAGAGATACCACATCAGGGCTTTAGTAGTGGAGAGAGAGATACCACATCAGGGCTTTAGTAGTGGAGAGAGAGACCACATCAGGGCTTTAGTAGTGGAGAGAGAGAGACCACATCAGGGCTTTAGTAGTGGAGAGAGAGAGACCACATCCGGGCTTTAGTAGTGGAGAGAGAGATACCACATCAGGGCTTTAGTAGTGGAGAGAGAGAGACCACATCAGGGCTTTAGTAGTGGAGAGAGAGATACCACATCCGGGCTTTAGTAGTGGAGAGAGAGATACCACATCAGGGCTTTAGTAGTGGAGAGAGAGATACCACATCCGGGCTTTAGTAGTGGAGAGAGAGATACCACATCCGGGCTTTAGTAGTGGAGAGAGAGAGACCACATCAGGGCTTTAGTAGTGGAGAGAGAGAGACCACATCAGGGCTTTAGTAGTGGAGAGAGAAAGACCACATCCGGGCTTTAGTAGTGGAGAGAGAGAGACCACATCAGGGCTTTAGTAGTGGAGAGAGAGATACCACATCAGGGCTTTAGTAGTGGAGAGAGAGAGACCACATCAGGGCTTTAGTAGTGGAGAGAGAGAGACCGCATCAGGGCTTTAGTAGTGGAGAGAGATACCACATCCGGGCTTTAGTAGTGGAGAGAGAGAGACCACATCAGGGCTTTAGTAGTGGAGAGAGATACCACATCCGGGCTTTAGTAGTGGAGAGAGAGAGACCACATCAGGGCTTTAGTAGTGGAGAGAGAGAGACCACATCAGGGCTTTAGTAGTGGAGAGAGAGATACCACATCAGGGCTTTAGTAGTGGAGAGAGCGATACCAAAACAGGGCTTTAGTAGTGGAGAGAGAGAGACCACATCCGGGCTTCAGTAGTGGAGAGAGAGAGACCACATCAGGGCTTTAGTAGTGGAGAGAGAGAGACCACATCAGGGCTTTAGTAGTGGAGAGAGAGAGACCACATCAGGGCTTTAGTAGTGGAGAGAGAGATACCACATCAGGGAATTAGTAGTGGAGAGAGAGAGACCACATCAGGGCTTTAGTAGTGGAGAGAGAGAGAGACCGCCAAAGGCCTTTAGTAGTGGAGAGAGAGAGACCGCCAAAGGGCTTTAGTAGTGGAGAGAGAGAGACTGCCAAAGGGCTTTAGTAGTGGAGAGAGAGAGACCACCATAGGGCTTTAGTAGTGGGGAGAGAGATACCACATCAGGGCTTTAGTAGTGGAGAGAGAGATACCACATCAGGGCTTTAGTAGTGGAGAGAGAACACCGTAGGGCTTTAGTCGTGGAGAGAGAACACCGTAGGGCTTTAGTAGTGGAGAGAGAACACCGTAGGGCTTTAGTAGTGGAGAGAGAACACCGTAGGGCTTTAGTAGTGGAGAGAGAACACCGTAGGGCTTTAGTAGTGGAGAGAGAACACCGTAGGGCTTTAGTAGTGGAGAGAGAACACCGTAGGGCTTTAGTAGTGGAGAGAGAGAGGACTAATTGGAGTTTTGTTTGACTTGGCAGGTTTCTGGAAGGCCACATGCTGCTGCTGAATGGTTTTATCATCCCAAATGGTACCCTATTCCCTACATAGTGTACTACTTTTGCCTGGACCCAGTCTAAAGTAGTGCACTATATAGGGAATAGGGTTCCATTTGGGATACACCCTTTGTTCCTGTTTTCCTCCTCTGAAGGGTTGCTGTCCCAGGGGCAGCAGTAGCCGCGGCGATGGAAAGGGAGATGGAGTCAGCAAAGTGTCGGCTAGCCTTCCGCTGAGCTCATCACTGATGCGGTTCTTCTAGACAGATCACATGATCTACTCTTTCATCCTGTTACTTTCAACCCGGCGATAAGAAAGGCGAGGGAAAAACTCAGTTAAACGTGTGGATCACGCTGGATGATTTGCCAGGGTTTGAGTGGAGGGGTTTACACCACAGACTTGAGGAATACTGACAGAGTAACAGGTTTATTCAATTACCTCCGGTCATATATGCCTTTCGGAAACACAACTATTTACCAAACTCTCCCTAGAATCAGGGTTCCTTCCACTTAGTTTCTGATTGGGATCTGATTGAGACAACAGCTCTAAGAGCTTAACACGACAGAAGAGTTTTAACACAATAGTAAGACTGATCGAGGATAAAATCTCACTTAGTGTAAATGTGAGATATGGACTTCGTTCCCTATGAACCCGCAATCTGACCGCAAGGCGCTACAGAGGGAAGTGCGTACGGCCCAGTACATCACTGGGGCCGAGCTCCCTGCCATCCAGGACCTCTATACCAGGCGGTGTCAGAGGAAGGCCCCAAACAATTGTCGAAGACTCCAGCCACCCAAGTCATAGATTGTTCACTCTGCTACCGCACGGCAAGTGGTACCGGAGTGCAACAAGTCTGGAACCAACAGGACCCTGACCAGCTTCTACCCCCCCAAGACATGAGACTGCTAAACAAGACTGATAAATAGTTAGTTAACCAAATAGCTACCTGGACTACCTGCATTGACTGTTTTGACTCATCACGTACGCTGCTGCTACTGTTTACTATCTATCCTGTTGCCTAGTTACTGTATATATACATACAGTATCTTCCTCAATTACCTCATACCCCTGCGCATCGACTCGGTACTGGTACCCCTTGTATATACAGTGGGGCAAAAAAGTATTTAGTCAGCCACCAATTGTACAAGTTCTCCCACTTAAAAAGATGAGAGAGGCCTGTAATTTTCATCATAGGTACATCTTAACTATGACAGACAAAATGAGAAAATAAATTCCAGAAAATCACATTGTAGGATTTTTAATGAATTTATTTGCAAATTATGGTGGAAAATAAGTATTTGGTCACCTACAAACAAGCAAGATTTCTGGCTCTCACAGACCTGTAACTTCTTCTTTAATGACGAGTCACAAACCCGGATCCGGGATCCCCCCCATCAAAAAAGCTGACTAGCATAGCCTAGCCTAAAGCCACAGGGATATCATATAATAAAATGTTCATGAAATCACAAGTCCAAGACACCAAATGAAAGATACACATCTTGTGAATCCAGCCATCATTTTTGATTTTATAAATGTTTTACAGGGAAGACACAATATGTATTTCTATTAGCTAACCACCATAGCAAAATACACAACTCTTTTTTTCCACCATTTTTTTCCTGCATAGGTAGCTATCACAAATTCGACCAAATAAAGCTATAAATAGTCACTAACCAAGAAACAACTTCATCAGATGACAGTCTGATAACATATTTATTGTATAGCATATGTTTTGTTCGAAAAATGTGCATATTTCAGGTATAAATCATAGTTTTACATTGCAGCCACCATCACAACTCTCACCAAAGCAACTAGAATAACTACAGAGAGCAACGTGAATTACCTAAATACTCATCATAAAACATTTATGAAAAATACACAGCATACAGCAAATGAAAGACAAAGATCTTGTGAATCCAGCCAATATTTCAGATTTTTTAAGTGTTTTACAGCGAAAACACAATTTAGCATTATATTAGCTTACTACAATAGCCAACCACACAGCAGCATTGATTCATGCACGTTAGCGATAGCGAATAAACCAGCAAAAGATATTAATTTTTTCACTAACCTTCTCAAAGCTTCATCAGATGACAGTCCTATAACATCATATTACACAATACATATATTGTTTGTTCGAAAATGTGCATATTTAGCGGCACAAATCGTGGTTATACAATGAGAATAGTAGCCAAGCTGCCAACAAAATGTCGGGAGAAATCTTGGGAGAGGCACCTAATCTAATCAATAACTAATCATAAACTTGACTAAAAAATACAGGTTGGACAGCAAATGAAAGATACATTAGTTCTTAATGCAACCGCTGTGTTAGATTTTTAAAATTAACGTTACTACGACATACAGCGTGCGCTAAAGCGAGACCGCACCGAAATTAATGGCGGAATAATAGTTTTACATTTTTCAACAGAACAACGAATTAACATCATAAATAGTTCTTACTTTTTGATGAGCTTCCATCAGAATCTTGTGCAAGTTGTCCTTTGTCCAGAATCATCGTTGCTCGGTTGTAGATTGTCATCTTCAACTTAGGAATTAGCAGCAAACATTAGCTATGTGGCCCAGACGTGCCCAACTCTTCATAACGCAGCACAAAGAAATATCCGAAAATCGCAATATACTGATATAAACTGATATAACTCGGTTTAAAATAACTACATTATGATGTCTTTAACACCTATATCGAATAAAATCAGAGCCGGATATATCTAAGGCCTATAACGAGAGCTTTTCAGAATGCCATCCTGAGGTCTGACTTGCGCCATGACGAACGTTGAAAAGAGCGCACCCCCGGTTCCAAGAGCCTTTATATGGCCTCAGATCTGCCTAGCAACACCATTCCAATTCTCACTGCTTACTGACATCTAGGGGAAATCGTATGCAGTGCATGTCGACTCATAGATTACATGCAATTTAATAAACTGACCCTGGAACAGAGCATCGATTTCAGATTTCTCAAGATCTCACCCCGTGGAGTCAAAATGATCACAAGACCGGTGAGCAAAAATCCCAGAACCACACGGGGGGGCCTAGTGAATGACCTGCAGAGAGCTGGGACCAAAGTAACAAAGCCTACCATCAGTAACACACTACGCCGCCAGGGACTCAAATCCTGCAGTGCCAGACGTGTCCCCCTGCTTAAGCCAGTACATGTCCAGGCCCGTCTGAAGTTTGCTAGAGAGCATTTGGATGATCCAGAAGAAGATTGGGAGAATGTCATATGGTCAGATGAAACCAAAATAGAACTTTTTGGTAAAAACTCAACTCGTCGTGTTTGGAGGACAAAGAATGCTGAGTTGCTTCCAAAGAACACCATACCTACTGTGAAGCATGGGGGTGGAAACATCATGCTTTGGGGCTGTATTTCTGCAAAGGGACCAGGACGACTGATCCGTGTAAAGGAAAGAATGAATGGGGCCATGTATCGTGAGATTTTGAGTGAAAACCTCCTTCCATCAGCAAGGGCATTGAAGATGAAACGTGGCTGGGTCTTTCAGCATGACAATGATCCCAAACACACCGCCCGGGCAACGAAGGAGTGGCTTCGTAAGAAGCATTTCAAGGTCCTGGAGTGGCCTAGCCAGTCTCCAGATCTCAACCCCATAGAAAATCTTTGGAGGGAGTTGAAAGTCCGTGTTGCCCAGCAACAGCCCCAAAACATCACTGCTCTAGAGGAGATCTGCATGGAGGAATGGGCCAAAATACCAGCAACAGTGTGTGAAAACCTTGTGAAGACTTACAGAAAACGTTTGACCTCTGTCATTGCCAACAAAGGGTATATAACAAAGTATTGAGATAAACTTTTGTTGTTGACCAAATACTTATTTTCCACCATAATTTGCAAATAAATTCATAAAAAATCCTACAATGTGATTTTCTGGATTTTTTTCCCATTTTGTCTGTCATAGTTGAAGTGTACCTATGATGACAATTACAGGCCTCTCTCATCTTTTTAAGTGGGAGAACTTGCACAATTGGTGGCTGACTAAATACTTTTTTGCCCCACTGTAGCCTAGTTATCATTGACTCTGTAATGGTACCCCTTGTATATAGCCCAGTTATCATTGACTCGGTACTGGTACCCCTTGTATATAGCCAAGTTATCATTGACTCGGTATTGGTACCCATTGTATATAGCCAAGTTATCATTGATTCGGGTATTGGTACCCCTTGTATATAGCCAAGTTATCATTGACTCGGTACTGGTACCCCTTGTATATAGCCAAGTTATCATTGACTCGGTACTGGTACCCCTTGTATATAGCCAAGTTATCATTGACTCTGTACTGGTACCCCTTGTATATAGCCTAGTTATCATTGACTCTGTACTGGTACCCCTTGTATATAGCCTAGTTATCATTGACTCGGTACTGGTACCCCTTGTATATAGCCAAGTTATCGTTACTTATTGTGTTACTCTAAAATGTATTTATTCCTTGTGTTATTATTTTCCTTTTATTTATCTTTCTTTCTCTCTGCATTATTGGGAGGTAAGCGTTTCACTGTTAGTCCACACAGTTTTTGAAGCATGTGACAAATAACGTTTGATTTGATTTGACTCTCGGCCTTCCTTGCTGTGGGATGGTGCATTGCATTCTGGTACCTGTAGTTTTTGTCCTCTGCGTCTATATAGAAGTGATCGTAGTGGGAGTAGGCCTCGTTCCCCGCGTCATCCTTCAGCTGCACCTGGAGACTGTACTCCTGGGAGCTGGTCAGCAGATGGATGAGGTCATTTCCTGCCCAGTACTCTCCCGAGGGATCCCCAAAACCCTGCAACGGGTACGGTTAGAGAAAGAGGACAAACTGAACGAAGGGTCATATGACTAACGTCGCTTCAGAGGGTACAGATGACATCAACAGAGACGTGTTAAGATGTAAATGTAATTCTACCGTTGAGAGGGAGGAAGAGACTTGATGGATATTATGAGTGAAGAGATAAATGATTTTGACTGAGGAAAGTGAAAAGGCAAATGTTAAAATCTTGATAACTCCTGACAATCCCTCTCTGACCTACTACAGACCCTGTATCTCTCTGTATTATCTCTGTGGGCTCTCTGTGGGCTCTCTGTGGGCTCTGTCTGCCAGTTCTTGTTGGTTACGTAAATGTGAAGATATGAATGAGGTCTGGGAGCATTTACTATCTGTCCAGAAGGCCTGATTTTACTCTAACGTTAAACTAATGTTGGTTAAACATTGTGTACTGTACACACACACACACACACACACACACACACACACACACACACACACACACACACACACACACACACACACACACACACACACACACACACACACACACACACACACACACACACACACACACGTTATCTTCCGTCTACAGAGGCTCCATACTCCCACGCTCCAACTGGGGCCAAATATTTATCATCCACTTGTGAAAATATTGTTCTTGAGAAAAATATATTGAAAAAGGCACGTTAGCAGCGCGATCGTTGTCCTCTGACTTTTCCATTTCCAAACCAAACAATGAATCTGCTGCAGAAGGAAGGTGAATCAGCACTACTCCTTTAATCAAACAGCCGAAGCAGAGGCTCTCGTATCCTCAGACTGTGATTTAAATCGAGGATCTCAAAGAGAATCATGCATTTCCCTTCCGTGTGTAGTTTCTGTATATCATGACTATTGATGGCAGTGAAGAACATCAAAGATAAGTTTGTGCTGAGTATTGGACAACATTGCGGGCTGAGTCCAAAATGTCACCCTATTACCTATATAGTGCACTACTTTGGACCTGAGTCCTATGGGCCACCTATGAACCCGTGTTAAAAGTAGTGCGCTATATAGGGAGAAGGGTGACATTTGGGACACCAGTGGGATACAGCAGGATCTGAAGCTGGGACAAACAGTCCTCCTTTAGTAGTGGTTGTGATCCTGTTAACTAGTCTCTCTAGGACCCCCAGTACTCTACATGGTGGGATCTCTACTGATCCTGTTAACTAGTCTCTCTAGGACCCCCAGTACGCTACATGGTGGGATCTCTACTGATCCTGTTAACTAGTCTCTCTAGGACCCCCAGTACTCTACATGGTGGGATCTCTACTGATCCTGTTAACTAGTCTCTCTAGGACCCCCAGTACTCTACATGGTGGGATCTCTACTGGTCCTGTTAACTAGTCTCTCTAGGACCCCCAGTACTCTACATGGTGGGATCTCTACTGATCCTGTTAACTAGTCTCTCTAGGACCCCCAGTACTCTACATGGTGGGATCTCTACTGATCCTGTTAACTAGTCTCTCTAGGACCCCCAGTACTCTACATGGTGGGATCTCTACTGATCCTGTTAACTAGTCTCTCTAGGACCCCCAGTACTCTACATGGTGGGATCTCTACTGGTCCTGTTAACTAGTCTCTCTAGGACCCCCAGTACTCTACATGGTGGGATCTCTACTGGTCCTGTTAACTAGTCTCTCTAGGACCCCCAGTACTCTACATGGTGGGATCTCTACTGATCCTGTTAACTAGTCTCTCTAGGACCCCCAGTACTCTACATGGTGGGATCTCTACTGATCCTGTTAACTAGTCTCTCTTTAACCCCCAGTACTCGACATGGTGGGATCTCTACTGATCCTGTTAACTAGTCTCTCTAGGACCCCCAGTACTCTACATGGTGGGATCTCTACTGATCCTGTTAACTAGTCTCTCTTTAACTCCCAGTACTCTACATGGTGGGATCTCTACTGATCCTGTTAAATAGTCTCTCTAGGACCCCCAGTACTCTACATGGTGGGATCTCTACTGATCCTGTTAACGAGTCTCTCTTTAACCCCCAGTACTCTACATGGTGGGATCTCTACTGATCCTGTTAACTAGTCTCTCTTTAACCCCCAGTACTCTACATGGTGGGATCTCTACTGATCCTGTTAACTAGTCTCTCTTTAACCCCCAGTACTCTACATGGTGGGATCTCTACTGATCCTGTTAACTAGTCTCTCTAGGACCCCCAGTACTCTACATGGTGGGATCTCTACTGATCCTGTTAACTAGTCTCTCTTTAACCCCCAGTACTCGACATGGTGGGATCTCTACTGATCCTGTTAACTAGTCTCTCTTTAACCCCCAGTACTCTACATGGTGGGATCTCTACTGATCCTGTTAACTAGTCTCTCTTTAACCCCCAGTACTCTACATGGTGGGATCTCTACTGATCCTGTTAACTAGTCTCTCTTTAACCCCCAGTACTCTACATGGTGGGATCTCTACTGATCCTGTTAACTAGTCTCTCTTTAACCCCCAGTACTCTACATGGTGGGATCTCTACTGGTCCTGTTAACTAGTCTCTCTAGGACCCCCAGTACTCTACATGGTGGGATCTCTACTGGTCCTGTTAACTAGTCTCTCTTTAACCCCCAGTACTCTACATGGTGGGATCTCTACTGATCCTGTTAACTAGTCTCTCTTTAACCCCCAGTACTCTACATGGTGGGATCTCTACTGGTCCTGTTAACTAGTCTCTCTTTAACCCCCAGTACTCTACATGGTGGGATCTCTACTGGTCCTGTTAACTAGTCTCTCTTTAACCCCCAGTACTCTACATGGTGGGATCTCTACTGATCCTGTTAACTAGTCTCTCTTTAACCCCCAGTACTCGACATGGTGGGATCTCTACTGATCCTGTTAACTAGTCTCTCTTTAACCCCCAGTACTCTACATGGTGGGATCTCTACTGATCCTGTTAACTAGTCTCTCTTTAACCCCCAGTACTCTACATGGTGGGATCTTTACTGATCCTGTTAACTAGTCTCTCTAGGACCCCCAGTACTCTACATGGTGGGATCTCTACTGATCCTGTTAACTAGTCTCTCTTTAACCCCCAGTACTCTACATGGTGGGATCTCTACTGATCCTGTTAACTAGTCTCTCTTTAACCCCCAGTACTCTACATGGTGGGATCTCTACTGATCCTGTTAACTAGTCTCTCTTTAACCCCCAGTACTCTACATGGTGGGATCTCTACTGATCCTGTTAACTAGTCTCTCTTTAACCCCCAGTACTCTACATGGTGGGATCTCTACTGATCATGTTAACTAGTCTCTCTTTAACCCCCAGTACTCTACATGGTGGGATCTCTACTGATCCTGTTTACTAGTCTCTCTTTAACCCCCAGTACTCTACATGGTGGGATCTCTACTGATCCTGTTAACTAGTCTCTCTTTAACCCCCAGTACTCTACATGGTGGGATCTCTACTGATCATGTTAACTAGTCTCTCTAGGACCCCCAGTACTCTACATGGTGGGATCTCTACTGATCCTGTTAACTAGTCTCTCTTTAACCCCCATTACTCTACATGGTGGGATCTCTACTGATCCTGTTAACTAGTCTCTCTTTAACCCCCAGTACTCTACATGGTGGGATCTCTACTGATCCTGTTAACTAGTCTCTCTAGGACCCCCAGTACTCGACATGGTGGGATCTCTACTGATCCTGTTAACTAGTCTCTCTTTAACCCCCAGTACTCGACATGGTGGGATCTCTACTGATCCTGTTAACTAGTCTCTCTTTAACCCCCAGTACTCTACATGGTGGGATCTCTACTGATCCTGTTAACTAGTCTCTCTTTAACCCCCAGTACTCTACATGGTGGGATCTCTACTGATCATGTTAACTAGTCTCTCTAGGACCCCCAGTACTCTACATGGTGGGATCTCTACTGATCCTGTTAACTAGTCTCTCTTTAACCCCCAGTACTCTACATGGTGGGATCTCTACTGATCCTGTTAACTAGTCTCTCTTTAACCCCCAGTACTCTACATGGTGGGATCTCTACTGATCCTGTTAACTAGTCTCTCTAGGACCCCCAGTACTCGACATGGTGGGATCTCTACTGATCCTGTTAACTAGTCTCTCTTTAACCCCCAGTACTCTACATGGTGGGATCTCTACTGATCCTGTTAACTAGTCTCTCTTTAACCCCCAGTACTCGACATGGTGGGATCTCTACTGATCCTGTTAACTAGTCTCTCTTTAACCCCCAGTACTCTACATGGTGGGATCTCTACTGATCCTGTTAACTAGTCTCTCTTTAACCCCCAGTACTCGACATGGTGGGATCTCTACTGATCCTGTTAACTAGTCTCTCTTTAACCCCCAGTACTCTACATGGTGGGATCTCTACTGATCCTGTTAACTAGTCTCTCTTTAACCCCCAGTACTCTACATGGTGGGATCTCTACTGATCCTGTTAACTAGTCTCTCTTTAACCCCCATTACTCGACATGGTGGGATCTCTACTGATCCTGTTAACTAGTCTCTCTTTAACCCCCAGTACTCTACATGGTGGGATCTCTACTGATCATGTTAACTAGTCTCTCTAACCCCCAGTACTCTACATGGTGGGATCTCTACTGATCATGTTAACTAGTCTCTCTTTAACCCCCATTACTCTACATGGTGGGATCTCTACTGATCGTGTTAACTAGTCTCTCTAGGACCCCCATTACTCTACATGGTGGGATCTCTACTGATCATGTTAACTAGTCTCTCTAGGACCCCCAGTACTCGAGTGTGTGTGTGTGTGTGTGTGTATGTGTGTGTGTGTGTGTGTGTGTGTGTGTGTGTGTGTGTGTGTGTGTGTGTGTGTGTGTGTGTGTGTGTGTGTGTGTGTGTGTGTGTGTGTGTGGCTGTGTGTGGCTGTGTGTGTGTGGCTGTGTGTGGCTGTGTGTGGCTGTGTGTGTCTGTGTGTGGCTGTGTGTGTCTGTGTGTGTGTGTCTGTGTGTCTGTCTGTGTGTCTGTCTGTGTGTCTGTCTGTCTGTCTGTCTGTCTGTCTGTCTGTCTGTCTGTCTGTCTGTCTGTCTGTCTGTCTGTCTGTCTGTCTGTCTGTCTGTCTGTCTGTCTGTCTGTCTGTCTGTCTGTCTGTCTGTCTGTTTGTGAGAGCCTCTGATGTGTGATGAGTGTGTGTAGGGGTCGGACACCGTCAGGGAGAGACAGAGAGAGTGCAGGTGCAACAACAGGGAGTGTCGTAGGGGAACAAGCGGGGTGGCCTACCAAAACAACCAGGGTGATCCCAGATCCCAGATCTGTCTGTATCCCACGCCTCCCCAGTCCTAACCCTCTCGTCCACCCCGCCTTAGATTGATTGAAACCTGCTGTCTAGTCAGAGTGATGAATCCAGGACCACCCCCGCCCCCCCCCCCCTGATCCGACAACCTGTTATAACAACGCACCTGTGGTTCAGAGACTTTGCTATCTTGATTTTGGATGAAGTCTGTGACAAAAACAAATTCCCAAACTAAATAAATGACGTTCTACAGTTGTCCATGATAACACACGGGGGGAAAAAGTCTGACTTTATTAAAACAAATGATGTTAGATATTTGAATGACATACAGAAAAAGACTGCTTGTGTTTCGAGATGAATGTAATGTGAAAGAGTCTGCCTTAGTAACAGACAATCCAGCCTCTGCCTACTATTTCAATGAAATACTACAGAAGAGGTCTCCGCTTACAATGACCTACCAAAGAATACTTGTTTGACATCCTGTGTTTAGGTTCTAGTGAACATACCATCTTGTGTTTAGGTTCTAGTGAACATACCATCTTGTGTTTAGGTTCTAGTGAACATACCATCTTGTGTTTAGGTTCTAGTGAACATACCATCTTGTGTTTAGGTTCTAGTGAACATACCATCTTGTGTTAGGTTCTAGTGAACATACCATCTTGTGTTAGGTTCTAGTGAACATACCATCTTGTGTTTAGGTTCTAGTGAACATACCATCTTGTGTTTAAGTTCTAGTGAACATACCATCTTGTGTTTAAGTTCTAGTGAACATACCATCTTGTGTTAGGTTCTAGTGAACATACCATCTTGTGTTTAAGTTCTAGTGAACATACCATCTTGTGTTTAGGTTCTAGTGAACATACCATCTTGTGAATACACCATCTTGTGTTTAAGTTCTAGTGAACATACCATCTTGTGTTTAAGTTATAGTGAACATACCATCTTGTGTTAGGTTCTAGTGAACATACCATCTTGTGTTAAGGTTCTAGTGAACATACCATCTTGTGTTAAGGTTCTAGTGAACATAATATCTTGTGTTTAGGTTCTAGTGACCGTACCATCTTGTGAATACACCATCTTGTGTTAGGTTCTAGTGAACATACCATCTTGTGTTAGGTTCTAGTGAACATACCATATTGTGTTTAGGTTCTAGTGAACATACCATCTTGTGTTTAGGTTCTAGTGAACACACCATCTTGTGTTAGGTTCTAGTGAACATACCATCTTGTGTTTAAGTTCTAGTGAACACACCATCTTGTGTTTAGGTTCTAGTGAACACACCATCTTGTGTTAGGTTCTAGTGAACATACCATCTTGTGTTTAGGTTCTAGTGACCGCACCATCTTGTGAACACACCATCTTGTGTTTAGGTTCTAGTGAACATACCATCTTGTGTTTAAGTTCTAGTGCACACACCATCTTGTGTTTAGGTTCTAGTGAACATACCATCTTGTGTTTAGGTTCTAGTGAACATACCATTTTGTGTTAGGTTCTAGTGAATGTACCATCTTGTGTTTAGGTTCTAGTGAACACACCATCTTGTGTTTAGGTTCTAGTGAACATACCATCTTGTGTTAGGTTCTAGTGAACATACCATCTTGTGTTTAGGTTCTAGTGAACATACCATCTTGTGTTTAGGTTCTAGTGAACATACCATCTTGTGTTTAAGTCCTAGTGAACATACCATCTTGTGTTTAAGTTCTAGTGAACATACCATCTTGTGTTTAAGTCCTAGTGAACATACCATCTTGTGTTTAAGTTCTAGTGAACATACCATCTTGTGTTTAGGTTCTAGTGAACATACCATCTTGGGTTAGGTTCTAGTGAACATACCATCTTGTGTTTAGGTTCTAGTGAACGTACCATCTTGTGTTTAGGTTCTAGTGAACACACCATCTTGTGTTTAGGTTCTAGTGAACACACCATCTTGTGTTAGGTTCTAGTGAACATACCATCTTGTGTTTAGGTTCTAGTGACCGCACCATCTTGTGAACACACCATCTTGTGTTATGTTCTAGTGAACATACCATCTTGTGTTTAGGTTCTAGTGAACATACCATCTTGTGTTAGGTTCTAGTGAACGTACCATCTTGTGTTAGGTTCTAGTGAACATACCATCTTGTGTTTAGGTTCTAGTGAACATACCATCTTGTGTTTAGGTTCTAGTGAACATACCATCTTGTGTTAGGTTCTAGTGAACATACCATCTTGTGGTTAGGTTCTAGTGAACATACCATCTTGTGTTTAAGTTCTAGTGAACATACCATCTTGTGTTAGGTTCTAGTGAACATACCATCTTGTGTTTAGGTTCTAGTGAACATACCATCTTGTAATCCTTCCATCCACGGTGGAAATCCACAGCTCCGTCTCTACGATGCTGCAGCACGGTCCAGCCCCCACCTCTCGTCTTCATATCACAGAACACCTGTGGAGGTAAACCCACTTCTGGTTACAGAACACCTGTACAGGTAAACCCACTTCTGGTTACAGAACACCTGAACAGGTAAACCCACTTCTGGTTACAGAACACCTGAACAGGTAAACCCACTTCTGGTTACAGAACAGCTGAACAGGTAAACCCACTTCTGGTTACAGAACACCTGAACAGGTAAACCCACTTCTGGTTACAGAACACCTGAACAGGTAAACCCACTTCTGGTTACAGAACACCTGAACAGGTAAACCCACTTCTGGTTACAGAACAGCTGAACAGGTAAACCCACTTCTGGTTACAGAACACCTGAACAGGTAAACCCACTTCTGGTTACAGAACAGCTGAACAGGTAAACCCACTTCTGGTTACAGAACACCTGAACAGGTAAACCCACTTCTGGTTACAGAACAGCTGTAGAGGTAAACCCACTTCAGGATACAGAACAGCTGTGGAGGTAAACCCACTTCAGGTTACAGAACAGCTGAACAGGTAAACCCACTTCTGGTTACAGAACACCTGTAGAGGTAAACCCACTTCTGGTTACAGAACAGCTGAACAGGTAAACCCACTTCTGGTTACAGAACACCTGAACAGGTAAACTCACTTCTGGTTACAGAACACCTGTAGAGGTAAACCCACTTCTGATTACAGAACAGCTGAACAGGTAAACCCACTTCTGGTTACAGAACACCTGAACAGGTAAACTCACTTCTGGTTACAGAACACCTGTAGAGGTAAACCCACTTCTGGTTACAGAACACCTGAACAGGTAAACCAACTTCTGGTTACAGAACACCTGAACAGGTAAACTCACTTCTGGTTACAGAACACCTGAACAGGTAAACTCACTTCTGGTTACAGAACACCTGAACAGGTAAACCCACTTCTGGTTACAGAACACCTGAACAGGTAAACCCACTACTGGTTACAGAACACCTGAACAGGTAAACCCACTTCTGGTTACAGAACACCTGAACAGGTAAACCCACTTCTGGTTACAGAACAGCTGAACAGGTAAACCCACTTCTGGTTACAGAACACCTGAACAGGTAAACCCACTTCTGGTTACAGAACAGCTGAACAGGTAAACCCACTTCTGGTTACAGAACAGCTGAACAGGTAAACCCACTTCTGGTTACAGAACAGCTGAACAGGTAAACCCACTTCTGGTTACAGAACACCTGAACAGGTAAACCCACTTCAGGTTACAGAACACCTGAACAGGTAAACCCACTTCTGGTTACAGAACACCTGAACAGGTAAACTCACTTCTGATTACAGAACACCTGAACAGGTAAACCCACTTCTGGTTACAGAACACCTGAACAGGTAAACCCACTTCTGATTACAGAACACCTGAACAGGTAAACCCACTTCTGGTTACAGAACAGCTGAACAGGTAAACCCACTTCTGGTTACAGAACAGCTGAACAGGTAAACCCACTTCAGGTTACAGAACACCTGAACAGGTAAACCCACTTCTGGTTACAGAACACCTGAACAGGTAAACTCACTTCTGGTTACAGAACACCTGAACAGGTAAACTCACTTCTGGTTACAGAACACCTGAACAGGTAAACCCACTTCAGGTTACAGAACAGCTGAACAGGTAAACTCACTTCTGGTTACAGAACACCTGAACAGGTAAACCCACTTCAGGTTACAGAACACCTGAACAGGTAAACTCACTTCTGGTTACAGAACACCTGAACAGGTAAACTCACTTCTGGTTACAGAACAGCTGAACAGGTAAACTCACTTCTGGTTACAGAACACCTGTAGAGGTAAACTCACTTCTGGTTACAGAACACCTGAACAGGTAAACTCACTTCTGGTTACAGAACACCTGTAGAGGTAAACTCACTTCTGGTTACAGAACACCTGAACAGGTAAACCCACTTCTGGTTACAGAACAGCTGAACAGGTAAACCCACTTCTGGTTACAGAACACCAGAACAGGTAAACCCACTTCTG
>NW_024059958.1:0-15000 GCF_016432855.1 Salvelinus namaycush
GTGTCCTGTTTATGGAACGTTGAGTCAACTACAACAATGTCTCAGTGTCGTGTTATGGAACGTTGACTACAACGATGTCTCAGTGTCCTGTTATGGAACGTTGACTACAACAATGTCTCAGTGTCCTGTTATGGAACGTTGACTACAACAATGTCTCAGTGTCCTGTTATGGAACGTTGAGTACACTACAACGTGTCTCAGTGTCCTGTTATGGAACGTTGACTACAACATGTCTCAGTGTCCTGTTATGGAACGTTGAGTCAACTACAACTGTCTCAGTGTCCTGTTATGGAACGTTGAGTCAACTACAACGATGTCTCAGTGTCCTGTTATGGAACGTTGAGTCAACTACAACGATGTCTCAGTGTCCTGTTATGGAACGTTGAGTCAACTACAACAATGTCTCAGTGTCCTGTTATGGAACGTTGACTACAACAATGTCTCAGTGTCCTGTTATGGAACGTTGACTACAACAATGTCTCAGTGTCCTGTTATGGAACGTATGAGAACGTTAGAGTAACTACAAACAATGCTCTCAGTGTGCCCTGTTATGGAACGTTGACTATAACAATGTCTCAGTGTCCTGTTATGGAACAGTTGACTAAATCAACAATGTCTCAGTGTCCTGCCTTATGGAACGTGATTGCCTACAACAATGTCCTAAGTGTCCTGTTATGGAACGCTGACTACAACAATGTCTCAGTGTCCGGTTATGGAACGTTAACTACAGACAATGTCTCAGTGTCCTGCCTTATGGAACGTTGAGTCAACTAACAACAATGTCTCAGTGTCCTGCTTATGGGAACGTTGACTACAACAATGTCCTCAGTGTCTCCATGGTATGGACCGTTGACTACAACCCAATGTCTCAGTGTCCTGATTATGAGAACGAGTTGACTCCAACAATGTCTCAGTGTCCTGTCTATGGAACGTTAACTACAACGATGTCTCAGTGTCCTGTTATGGAACGTTGAGTCAACTACAACAATGTCTCAGTGTCCTGTTATGGAACGTTGAGTCAACTACAACAATGTCTCAGTGTCCTGTTATGGAACGTTGACTACAACGATGTCTCAGTGTCCTGTTTATGGAACGTTGACTACAACAATGTCTCAGTGTCCTGTTATGGAACGTTGACTACAATAATGTCTCAGTGTCCTGTTATGGAACGTTGACTACAACAATGTCTCAGTGTCCTGTTATGGAACGTTAACTACAACGATGTCTCAGTGTCCTGTTATGGAACGTTGAGTCAACTACAACAATGTCTCAGTGTCCTGTTATGGAACGTTGAGTCAACTACAACAATGTCTCAGTGTCCTGTTATGGAACGTTGACTACAACAATGTCTCAGTGTCCTGTTATGGAACGTTGACTACAACAATGTCTCAGTGTCCTGTTTATGGAACGTTGACTACAACAATGTCTCAGTGTCCTGTTATGGAACGTTGAGTCAACTACAACAATGTCTCAGTGTCCTGTTATGGAACGTTGACTACAACAATGTCTCAGTGTCCTGTTATGGAACGTTGACTACAACAATGTCTCAGTGTCCTGTTATGGAACGTTGACTACAACAATGTCTCAGTGTCCTGTTATGGAACGTTGACTACAACGATGTCTCAGTGTCCTGTTATGGAACGTTGAGGTCAACTACAACAATGTCTCAGTGTCCTGTTATGGAACGTTGACTACAAACAATGTCTCAGTGTCCTGTTATGGAACGTTGAGTCAACTACAACAATGTCTCAGTGTCCTGTTATGGAACGTTGACTACAGCAATGTCTCAGTGTCCTGTTATGGAACGTTGACTACAACAATGTCTCAGTGTCCTGTTATGGAACGTTGAGTACAACGATGTCTCAGTGTCCTGTTATGGACGTTGACTACAACAATGTCTCAGTGTCCTGTTATGGAACGTTGAGTCAACTACAACAATGTCTCAGTGTCCTGTTATGGAACGTTGAGTCAACTACAACAATGTCTCAGTGTCCTGTTATGGAACGTTGAGTACAACAATGTCTCAGTGTCCTGTTATGGAACGTTAACTACAACGATGTCTCAGTGTCCTGTTATGGAACGTTGAGTCAACTACAACAATGTCTCAGTGTCCTGTTATGGAACGTTGAGTCAACTACAACGATGTCTCAGTGTCCTGTTATGGAACGTTGACTACAACAATGTCTCAGTGTCCTGTTATGGAACGTTGACTACACAATGTCTCAGTGTCCTGTTATGGAACGTTGACTACAACAATGTCTCAGTGTCCTGTTATGGAACGTTGACTACAACAATGTCTCAGTGTCCTGTTATGGAACGTTGAGTCAACTACAACAATGTCTCAGTGTCCTGTTATGGAACGTTGACTACAACGATGTCTCAGTGTCCTGTTATGGAACGTTGACTACAACAATGTCTCAGTGTCCTGTTATGGAACGTTGACTACAACAATGTCTCAGTGTCCTGTTATTGGAACGTTGACTACAACAATGTCTCAGTGTCCTGTTATGGAACGTTGAGTCAACTACAACAATGTCTCAGTGTCCTGTTATGGAACGTTGACTACAACAATGTCTCAGTGTCCTGTTATGGAACGTTGACTACAACAATGTCTCAGTGTCCTGTTATGGAACGTTGACTACAACAATGTCTCAGTGTCCTGTTATGGAACGTTGACTACAACAATGTCTCAGTGTCCTGTTATGGAACGTTGAGTCAACTACAACAATGTCTCAGTGTCCTGTTATGGAACGTTGAGTCAACTACAACAATGTCTCAGTGTCCTGTTATGGAACGTTGACTACAACAATGTCTCAGTGTCCTGTTATGGAACGTTGACTACAACGATGTCTCAGTGTCCTGTTATGGAACGTTGAGTCAACTACAACAATGTCTCAGTGTCCTGTTATGGAACGTTGACTACAACAATGTCTCAGTGTCCTGTTATGGAACGTTGACTACAACAATGTCTCAGTGTCCTGTTATGGAACGTTGAGTCAACTACAACAATGTCTCAGTGTCCTGTTATGGAACGTTGACTACAACAATGTCTCAGTGTCCTGTTATGGAACGTTGAGTCAACTACAACGATGTCTCAGTGTCCTGTTATGGAACGTTGACTACAACAATGTCTCAGTGTCCTGTTATGGAACGTTGACTACAACAATGTCTCAGTGTCCTGTTATGGAACGTTGACTACAACAATGTCTCAGTGTCCTGTTATGGAACGTTGACTACAACAATGTCTCAGTGTCCTGTTATGGAACGTTGACTACAACAATGTCTCAGTGTCCTGTTATGGAACGTTGACTACAACAATGTCTCAGTGTCCTGTTATGGAACGTTGACTACAACAATGTCTCAGTGTCCTGTTATGGAACGTTGAGTACAACAATGTCTCAGTGTCCTGTTATGGAACGTTGAGTACAACAATGTCTCAGTGTCCTGTTATGGAACGTTGAGTACAACAATGTCTCAGTGTCCTGTTATGGAACGTTGAGTACAACAATGTCTCAGTGTCCTGTTATGGAACGTTGACTACAACAATGTCTCAGTGTCCTGTTATGGAACGTTGACTACAACAATGTCTCAGTGTCCTGTTATGGAACGTTGACTACAACAATGTCTCAGTGTCCTGTTATGGAACGTTGACTACAACAATGTCTCAGTGTCCTGTTATGGAACGTTGACTACAACAATGTGTCAGTGTCCTGTTATGGAACGTTGACTACAGCAATGTCTCAGTGTCCTGTTATGGAACGTTGACTACAACAATGTCTCAGTGTCCTGTTATGGAACGTTGACTACAACAATGTGTCAGTGTCCTGTTATGGAACGTTGACTACAGCAATGTCTCAGTGTCCTGTTATGGAACGTTGACTACAACAATGTCTCAGTGTCCTGTTATGGAACGTTGAGTCAACTACAACAATGTCTCAGTGTCCTGTTATGGAACGTTGAGTCAACTACAACAATGTCTCAGTGTCCTGTTATGGAACGTTGACTACAACAATGTCTCAGTGTCCTGTTATGGAACGTTGACTACAACAATGTCTCAGTGTCCTGTTATGGAACGTTGACTACAACGATGTCTCACTGAACGTCATGGATTTATTTAAATACAACATATTTTTAAAACTCTTTATGAAGTTGGTTTTGTAGCATGAACTGAGAAAGTGATATGTTTTACTGATATTCTGATTGTCTGTTTGTCTCCTGTCTCCATCTGTCTCCTGTCTCCATCTGTCTCCTCTCTCCATCTGTCTCCTGTCTCCATCTGTCTCCTGTCTCCATCTGTCTCCTGTCTCCATCTGTCTCCTTTCTCCATCTGTCTCCTGTCTCCATCTGTCTCCTGTCTCCATCTGTCTCCTGTCTCCATCTGTCTCCCCTCTCCATCTGTCTCCTGTCTCCTGTCTCCATCTGTCTCCTGTCTCCATCTGTCTCCTGTCTCCATCTGTCTCCCCTCTCCATCTGTCTCCTGTCTCCATCTGTCTCCTGTCTCCTGTCTCCATCTGTCTCCTGTCTCCATCTGTCTCCTGTCTCCATCTGTCTCCTGTCTCCATCTGTCTCCCCTCTCCATCTGTCTCCTGTCTCCATCTGTCTCCTGTCTCCATCTGTCTCCTGTCTCCATCTGTCTCCTGTCTCCATCTTTCTCCTGTCTCCAATTGTCTCCCCTCTCCATCTGTCTCCTGTCTCCTGTCTCCATCTGTCTCCCCTCTCCATCTGTCTCCTGTCTCCTGTCTCCATCTGTCTCCCCTCTCCATCTGTCTCCTGTCTCCATCTGTCTCCTGTCTCCTGTCTCCATCTGTCTCCTGTCTCCATCTGTCTCCTGTCTCCATCTGTCTCCTGTCTCCATCTGTCTCCTGTCTCCATCTGTCTCCCCTCTCCATCTGTCTCCTGTCTCCATCTGTCTCCTGTCTCCATCTGTCTCCTGTCTCCATCTGTCTCCCCTCTCCATCTGTCTCCTGTCTCCATCTGTCTCCCCTCTCCATCTGTCTCCCGTCTCCATCTGTCTCCTGTCTCCATCTGTCTCCTGTCTCCATCTGTCTCCTGTCTCCATCTGTCTCCTGTCTCCATCTGTCTCCCCTCTCCATCTGTCTCCTGTCTCCATCTGTCTCCTGTCTCCATCTGTCTCCTGTCTCCATCTGTCTCCTGTCTCCATCTGTCTCCTGTCTCCATCTGTCTCCTGTCTCCATATGGCCAATATACCACGGTTAACAGCTCTATCAAGACACTCCACGTTGGGAACCAGTTTATAATAGCAATAAGTCACCTCTGGGGTTTGTGGGATACGGCCAATATACCACGGTTAACAGCTGTATCAAGGCACTCCACGTTGGGAACCAGTTTATAATAGCAATAAGTCACCTCTGGGGTTTGTGGGATATGGCCAATATACCACGGTTAACAGCTGTATCAAGGCACTCCACGTTGGGAACCAGTTTATAATAGCAATAAGTCACCTCTGGGGTTTGTGGGATATGGCCAATATACCACGGTTAACAGCTGTATCAAGACACTCCACGTTGGGAACCAGTTTATAATAGCAATAAGTCACCTCTGGGGTTTGTGGGATATGGCCAATATACCACGGTTAACAGCTGTATCAAGGCACTCCACGTTGTGTCGTGCTCAAGAACAGCCCGAAGCCATATTCCACACCCCCTCGTGCCTTATTGCTTAATTATAGCATCTATGCTGTTAAGCAAATGTACAGTGGTATGCTGGCAACTCTGGTGCCAGTATAATGCTGTACATTTACAGGGAAACGTTTGATAGGGTAGAACCTGGCTCCTTTTTTAAACCTGGTTAGAACCTCTTTATAACCTGGTTAGAACCTCTTTATAACCTGGTTAGAACCTTGTTAGAACCTCTTTAGAACCTGGCTAAACCCTTTTAAAAACATTTTTAGAACCTGGTTAGAACCTGGTTAGAACCGCGTTAGAACCTCTTTAGAACCTTGTTAGAACATGGCTAGAACCTCTTTAGAACCTTGTTAGAACCTGCCTAGAACCTCTTTAGAACCTCTTTAGGACCTTGTTAGAACCTGGCTAGAACCTCTTTAGAACCTTGTTAGAACCTGCCTAGAACCTCTTTAGAACCTCTTTAGAACATTGTTAGAACATGGCTAGAACCTCTTTAGAACCTTGTTAGAACCTGCCTAGAACCTCTTTAGAACCTCTTTAGAACCTTGTTAGAACCTGCCTAGAACCTCATTAGAACCGCTTTAGAACCTGGCTATATGATGATGTGTGTTCTCCCCAGGAGGTGACGGGAAAAAGTTTCGGTGAGAAGGACTTCCGGAGCAGCCTGGAGAACGGGATCCTGCTCTGCGAGTGAGTCTGTGACCTCACTTCCGCCTTTGAAATCCCCACAATCCTCTGCTGTTCCACTGTCTCTCTTTAAACACACACACACACACACACACACACACACACACACACACACACACACACACACACACACACACACACACACACACACTTAGTGTAGTGAAGTGTTTGTCTGTCTCTTCCAGGTTACTGTGTTCCATCAGACCAGGTTTGGTCCAGAAAATCAACAGACTGCCCTCGCCCATCGCTGGACTGGTCAGTACCACTAAATCAAATGGATTTACAAATACTTTTCTACATCAGCAGATGTCACAAAGTGCTGTACAGAAACCCAGCCTAAAACCACAAACACCAAGCAATGCAGATGTAGAAGCACAGAGGCTAGGAAAAACTCCCTAGAAAGGTAGGAACCTAGGAAGAAACCTAGAGAGGAACCAGGCTATGAGGGGTGACCAGTCTTCTACTGGCTGTACTGGGTAGAGAGGAACCAGGCTCTGAGGGGTGGCCAGTCCTCTTCTGGATGTACTGGGTAGAGAGGAACCAGGCTCTGAGGGGTGGCCAGTCCTCTTCTGGATGTACTGGGTAGAGAGGAACCAGGCTCTGAGGGGTGGCCAGTCCTCTTCTGGATGTACTGGGTAGACCAGAGGAACCAGGCTCTGAGGGGTGGCCAGTCCTCTGCTGGATGTACTGGGTAGAGAGGAACCAGGCTCTGAGGGGTGGCCAGTCCTCTGCTGGATGTACTGGGTAGAGAGGAACCAGGCTCTGAGGGGTGGCCAGTCCTCTTCTGGATGTACTGGGTAGAGAGGAACCAGGCTCTGAGGGGTGGCCAGTCCTCTTCTGGATCTACTGGGTAGAGAGGAACCAGGCTCTGAGGGGTGGCCAGTCCTCTTCTGGATGTACTGGGTAGAGAGGAACCAGGCTCTGAGGGGTGGCCAGTCCTCTTCTGGATGTACTGGGTAGAGAGGAACCAGGCTCTGAGGGGTGGCCAGTCCTCTACTGGCTGTACTGGGTAGAGAGGAACCAGGCTCTGAGGGGTGGCCAGTGTCGTGTCTTTGGCATCATTAAACTGAAGACTGTTTAGTTTATCAAATCAATTCCCTGTAATTATTATTACGTGATTAACTAATCAGGTAGATGTAATTAACTAGGAAGTCGGGGCACCAAGGAAAATATTCCGTTTACAAAGTTATAATTTTCCTAATATAACTTTCAGATATTTTAATATCTGATCAATTAGTCTTCTAATTAATGAATTATTCTTTACCTCACGTTAGTCTCATTCCAAACGTCCAAATTGTTGGTTATCTGCACGAACCCAGTCTTCACTATGAGTCATCCATACATCAATTGTCTCAAACATTTATTTATTAACTAACTAAATAATCACAGAAACGCACACACAAACAAGTAGATATGGTTACAATGAAATGATAGTGCCCTAGGGAATGTACCCTAGTGGGCTAAACCGGCATGGCGGCTTGTTAGACAGAGGGACTGAGAAGGGGATGTGCCCTAGTGGGCTCAACCGGCATGGCGGCTTGTTAGACAAAGGGACTGAGAAGGGGATGTGCCCTAGTGGGCTCAACCGGCATGGCGGCTTGTTAGACAGAGGGACTGAGAAGGGGATGTGCCCTAGTGGGCTAAACCGGCATGGCGGCTTGTTAGACAAAGGGACTGAGAAGGGGATGTGCCCTAGTGGGCTAAACCGGCATGGCGGCTTGGTGGACAAAGGGACTGAGAAGGGGATGTGCCCTAGTGGGCTAAACCGGTATCGCGGATTGGTGGACAAAGGGACTGAGAAGGGGATGTGCCCTAGTGGGCTAAACCGGTATCGCGGATTGGTGGACAAAGGGACTGAGAAGGGGATGTGCCCTAGTGGGCTAAACCGGTATCGCGGCTTGGTGGACAAAGGGACTGAGAAGGGGATGTGCCCTAGTGGGCTAAACCGGCATGGCGGCTTGTTAGACAAAGGGACTGAGAAGGGGATGTGCCCTAGTGGGCTAAACCGGCATGGCGGCTTGTTAGACAAAGGGACTGAGAAGGGAATGTGCCCTAGTGGGCTAAACCGGCATGGCGGCTTGGTGGACAAAGGGACTGAGAAGGGGATGTGCCCTAGTGGGCTAAACCGGCATGGCGGCTTGTTAGACAAAGGGACTGAGAAGGGGATGTGCCCTAGTGGGCTAAACCGGCATGGCGGCTTGTTAGACAGAGGGACTGAGAAGGGGATGTGCCCTAGTGGGCTAAACCGGCATGGCGGCTTGGTAGACAAAGGGACTGAGAAGGGCGCGAAAGATAAGACACTACAAAGTTGATAATTATAACAATTGAAATGCTAATACTTTGCACATGAACGCTCACTCATTCCGGAATAATTGCAACCAATATATATATTTACGCTCAGTGTGTCGTCGGGATCTCTGTTGAAAAGTTTGTTTCTGTTGGAGAGTTTGTCTCTCTCTCTCTGCCGTGGTTAGAATGGATAGTTCAGAGTAACATTCAGCCATGTTGTTATAGAATAGATGTTTTGGCGGTTGTCGGTCTTCGCATTCACGGGTACATAATTTCTAGCGGCAGACTAGTAATTAGTATCGAAGAGTAGCTCTTATTCTGTCGGATCGATAGTCTCAGATTTTAACCACGTGGTATGGTTAAGAATTCAGCAATCTACTCAAACCTTAGCCCTCTCGGTTATCGAGGTACGCTGGTCTGAAACCTTCGCCCTCTCGTGGTTATCGAGGTACGCTAGTCTGAAACCTTAGCCCTCTCGGTTATCGAGGTACGCTAGTCTGAAACCTTAGCCCTCTCGGTTATCGAGGTACGCTAGTCTGAAACCTTAGCCCTCTCGGTTATCGAGGTACGCTAGTCTGAAACCTTAGCCCTCTCGGTTATCGAGGTACGCTAGTCTGAAACCTTAGCCCTCTCGGTTATCGAGGTACGCTAGTCTGAAACCTTAGCCCTCTCGGTTATCGAGGTATGCTGGTCTGAAACCTTAGCCCTCTCGGTTATCGAGGTAAGCTGGTCTGAAACCTTAGCCCTCTCGGTTATCGAGGTACGCTGGTCTGAAACCTTAGCCCTCTCGGTTATCGAGGTACGCTAGTCTGAAACCTTAGCCCTCTCGGTTATCGAGGTACGCTAGTCTGAAACCTTAGCCCTCTCGGTTATCGAGGTACGCTGGTCTGAAACCTTAGCCCTCTCGGTTATCGAGGTACGCTAGTCTGAAACCTTAGCCCTCTCGGTTATCGAGGTACGCTAGTCTGAAACCTTAGCCCTCTCGGTTATCGAGGTACGCTAGTCTGAAACCTTAGCCCTCTCGGTTATCGAGGTACGCTAGTCTGAAACCTTAGCCCTCTCGGTTATCGAGGTAAGCTAGTCTGAAACCTTAGCCCTCTCGGTTATCGAGGTACGCTAGTCTGAAACCTTAGCCCTCTCGGTTATCGAGGTAAGCTAGTCTGAAACCGGTTACCTCTCGGTTATCGAGGTAAGCTGGTCTGAAGGGAATTCCTCCCGGTGGGGGTTATATTCGTAACAGCAGAAAGGGGCTGTCCCATGACGCCAGATCAATGTCTGTGCTCATGGGGGCGGGCCAATGACTTAGTTAACTTTAAAGGGAATTGTGTTCCCTTTGATTAAACAGTTTAAAATCACATTACATAATTTCACAAATAGTTTCATCTTTACTCATTTAACTTCTTATGGCTGCAAGGGGCAGTATTGAGTAGCCAGTTAAATCGTGCCCATTTCAAACGGCCTCGTACTCAATTCTTGCTCGTACAATATGCATATTATTATTACTATTGGATAGAAAACACTCTCTAGTTTCTAAAACCGTTTGAATTATTTCTCTGAGTGAAACAGAACTCATTCTGCAGCACATTTCCTGACCAGGAAGTGGAATGTCAGAAATCGATGCTCTGTTCAACTTCCTGCCTATACATGGGCATGATACGTAAGAGTCTACGTACACTTCATACACCTTCCCCTGGTTGTCAAGAGGCGGTGAGAGAAGAAATTTCGTGTTTATCTTGGTCTGAGGTGGAATTAAAGCTCTTTGTATGACGTGACCGTCCATTTCCTGTTTCTGGAGCGCGCGAAAGGGGACATGGATTTGCCTTCTGTTTAGCTGTCGTTATGGACGACTAACATCTCCGGTTTCGATTTTATTTGATACATTTGACCATATCATCGTAAAGTATGTTTTTTCAATATAGTTTAATCAGATTATTGAAATTTTTTCGGGAGTTTTGCCGTGTTCCGTTCTCTGACTTTGTTGACGTTGGAGTGATCCGTGCCACTTGGCAAGTGCCCATGCTAAATCAAGAGGGAAATTTGCCGTTCCAGATCCAAACAACGACTGTTCTGGACAAAGGACACCTTGTCCAACATTCTGACGGAAGATCACCAAAAGTAAGAAACATTTTATGATGCTATTTCTAATATCTGTCGTGCATGTGAACTGGTCGTCGGCGCCCAAGTGTTTCTGGCTATTGTGGCTACGCTAATATAACGCTATATTGTGTTTTCGCTGTAAAACACTTGATAAATCGGAAATATTGTCTGGAATCACAAGATGCCTGTCTTTCAATTGCTGTACACTATGTATTTTTCAGAAATGTTTTATGATGAGTATTTAGTTATTTGGCGTTGGTGTCTGTAATTTTTCTGTCTGCTTTCGGTGCAATTTCTGACTGTAGCTGCAATGTAAACTATGATTTATACCTGAAATATGCACATTTTTCTAACAAAACATATGCTATACAATAAATATGTTATCAGACTGTCATCTGATGAAGTTGTTTCTTGGTTAGTGGCTATTTATATCTTTATTTGGTCGAATTTGTGATAGCTACTGATGGAGTAAAAAACTGATGGAGTAAGAAAAGTGGTGTCTTTTGCTAACGTGGTTAGCTAATAGATTTACATATTGTGTCTTCCCTGTAAAAGATTTAAAAAATCGGACATGTTGGCTTGATTCACAAGATGTGTACCTTTCATATGCTGTATTGGACTTGTTAATGTGTGAAAGTTAAATATTTAAAAAATATATCTTTTGAATTTCGCGCCCTGCACTTGAGCTGGATGTTGTCATAAGTGTACCGGTGTCGGGCTGCACCCCAAACAGGTTAAACAAGCGTACAGTCAATAACACAATAGAAGAAAAAAAGAAAGTCTATATACAGTGTGTGCAAATGGCGTGAGGAGGTAAGGCAATGAATAGACCATAGTAGCAAAGTAATTACAATTTAGCAAATTAACACTGGAGTGATAGATGAGCAGATGATGATGTGCAAGTAGAAATACTGGTGTGCAAAAGAGCAGAAAGTAAATAAAAACAATATGGGGATGAGGTAGGTAGATTGGGTGGGCTATTTACAGATGGGCTATGTACAGCTGCAGCGATCGGTTAGCTGCTCAGATAGCAGATGTTTAAAGTTAGTGAGGGAAATATAAGTCTCCAGCTCCAGCGATTTTTGCAATCCGTCCAAAGGAGGTGTTGGCTTTGGGGATGATCAGTGAGATATACCTGCTGGAGTGCGTGCTACGGGTGGGTGTTGTTATCGTGACCAGTGAACTGAGATAAGGGGGGGCTTTACCTAGCATAGACTTATTGATGACCTGGAGCCAGTGGGTTTGGCGTGACGAATATGTAGCTGTCACAATTCCGATGGTGAAATGAAGGAGTCAGGTGCAGAGAGCAGGGTAATAATGAGCAAGTGGAAATTTATTATTTCACCCAGAAATAATCTCTGAAACGGCTACGCCACACAACAACAGGTGCGTCAAAAATACAGTCCAACATAAATCAGGACCGAATCCACTATATAAATCACCACCACAACAAACAGAATAACACACAAACGTCGGCGGGCCAACTGGGTTTAAATAACACCCTACCCTAAACACAAAACAGGTGTAACCAATTAGACAAACCTAAATGAAAACAGAAAAGGGGATCGGTGGCAGCTAGTAGGCCGGAGACGACGACCGCCGAGCGCCGCCCGAACGGGAAGAGGCACCATCCTCGGCGGGATTCGTAACAGTAGCTTTAATACGCTCTCTCTGGCTCGGCGACTCCGGAGATGCTTAGCAACCAAGGAATGTACATTGTTTGAAACACACCTTTACAAGTCTGTCACAGATGACAGCTCCAATACATATAACATTTAACATGTTAGTCATTTAGCAGACACTCTTATCCAGAGCGACTTACGGTAAGAAATGAGTGCAGTCATTTTCATTCTTGTCCCCCCCATGGGAATCGAACCCACAACCCTGACATTGCAAGCGCCATGCTCTACCAACTGAGCCACACGGGACTCCAAAAACCAAACTGCATCAATAAGCCTCCTATGGTGAAGGAAGGAGAGGCTTGGAGAATTATGACTCTTTCGAGTTTTCAGTTGTTCGCCGGAAGGGGGTTCTGTATGCTCTGGGCATTACTGACTCCAATTAACGAAATTAGTTGAAATATTTGTTATTTTGTCTGAACGAGTTGAAAAGATCCTCGTCAGTAAAAAGAGCTGAACTTCCAATCAGTTTGGCTCAGTGTCCTAGGACTAGTTAACTGGTCTGGGATATGTGTGACTGCCCCCTATCCTAGGACTAGTTAACTGGTCTGGGATATGTGGGACTGCCCCCTATCCTAGGACTAGTTAACTGGTCTTTAAGGTGTGTGTCTATGTGAGACAGCCCCCTATCCTAGGACTAGTTAACTGGTCTTTAAGGTGTGTGTCTATGTGAGACAGCCCCCTATCCTAGGACTAGTTAACTGGTCTTTAAGGTGTGTGTTTATGTGAGACAGCAGCAATATCACGACCGTGTTGTACATGATCTACATGTTCCCAGGAGACAGCAAACTTACCGAGTTCAGGGACAGCTCTGTCTTGACCTTTTGGTCGTCCAGTCCAAGGAAATGATTCATATGTTCATGGTAACAACAAGAAATATATACAAAACCCAAACTGCATTGCCAGCTAAAGAGGTTAATGAACTAACACAAAAAAAAACAAAGGCTGGCCGAGAGGTTTCTGGCCTCCTCTCTGTCCCGGACTGACCATCACACCTGAGTAATTATCAAGGCTTCCTGCCAGAGCACATCACCTAAACCAGTTGCTGGGGATGAGGTGTGGAAGTCTAGTATGTTGTCTATCTATGTGCCTCACACTAATCTACCGCCCATATCACAACAATACTGCCTAGCCCTAGACCCATCGCTGGACTGGTCAGTACTAGTGTTACTACTACAATACTACTACACTAATACTACACTAATCTACCCCCCATATCATAACATTACTGCCTAGCCCTAGACCCATCGCTGGACTGGTCAGTACTAGTGTTACTACTACAATACTACTACACTAATACTACACTAATACTACACTAATACTACACTAATCTACCCCCCATATCATAACATTACTGCCTAGTCCTAGACCCATCGCTGGACTGGTCAGTACTAGTGTTACTACTGCAATACTACTACACTAATACTACACTAATACGACACTAATACTGTTGCATAGGCCCATTGCTGGACCCGTCAGTATTATACTACTATATTACTACTGCTATACTACTACTATGCTACTAATAAACTAAACCTCTACTCTCTTCCCCTCCTTCCCCGTTCCCCCCCCCCCCCCCTCCCTCCCCATTCCCCTCCCCCTCCCTCCCCTCTCCCTCCCTCACCAGGACAACCTGTCAGTGTTCCTCAGAGGCTGTGAGGAGTTGGGTCTGAAAGGTTCCCAGCTGTTTAATCCGGGAGACCTTCAGGACACCTCCATACAAGCCAACCTCAGGTGAGTGAGTGAGTGAGTGAGTGAGTGAGTGAGTATAAATATATAACTAGGCCTTCTAGGAAGGCTACACGTCTCTGCCGAGAGCTTTGGTCACACGAGCTGGTTCCAGTGCAGCCTGAGCGTTCAGCCAGTCGAAACATACAAGTCAACACTCGTGAGTGTCATTCAAAGACATGGTGAAACCACAAGACTGTGGGTAACTCCAACCCGGTTTAACAGCCTTCGTCTCAAAGACATGGTGAAACCACAAGACTGTGGGTAACTCCAACCCGGTTTAACAGCCTTCGTCTCAAAGACATGGTGAAACCACAAGACTGTGGGTAACTCCAACCCGGTTTAACAGCCTTCGTCTCAAAGACATGGTGAAACCACAAGACTGTGGGTAACTCCAACCGGGTTTAACAGCCTTCGTCTCAAAGACATGGTGAAACCACAAGACTGTGGGTAACTCCAACCCGGTTTAACAGCCTTCGTCAACTCGTTCGTGCTAGTCATTTTACTTACAACCAGTTAGCGAAGCTTAACATGGCGAATGAATCCGCATCCGGTGAGGCACGGTGCCCGTTGGCCCTCAGTAGGTGAGGCACGGTGTCCGTTGGCCCTCAGTAGGTGAGGCACGGTGTCCGTTGGCCCTCAGTAGGTGAGGCACGGTGCCCGTTGGCCCGTTGCCCTCAGTAGGTGAGGCACGGTGTCCGTTGGCCCTCGGTAGGTGAGGCACGGTGTCCGTTGGCCCTCAGTAGAGGGCGCTAGCGTGTAAACTCCCCATACATTTGTTGTAGCGACTGAAAGTGACCTCTCCTTTTCTCTTCAGGGACTCAGAATGCAGTAGGAAACTGAAGAATGTAAGTATCTCAATTCAATTGAATTCA
>NW_024059958.1:22500-25000 GCF_016432855.1 Salvelinus namaycush
AGCTGTCATTGACCACCCTAACTCCCTCCCTCCCTCCCTTTAACTAGAGCTGTCATTGACCACCCTAACCCCCTCCCTCCCTTTAACTAGAGCTGTCATTGACCACCCTAACCCCCTCCCTCCCTTTAACTAGAGCTGTCATTGACCACCCTAACTCCCTCCCTCCCTTTAACTAGAGCTGTCATTGACTACCCTAACTCCCTCCCTCCCTTTAACTAGAGCTGTCATTGACCACCCTAACTCCCTCCCTCCCTCCCTTTAACTAGAGCTGTCATTGACCACCCTAACTCCCTCCCTCCCTTTAACTAGAGCTGTCATTGACCACCCTAACTCCCTCCCTCCCTTTAACTAGAGCTGTCATTGACCACCCTAACTCCCTCCCTCCCTCCCTTTAACTATAGCTGTCATTGACCACCCTAACTCCCTACCTCCCTTTAACTAGAGCTGTCATTGACCACCCTAACTCCCTCCCTCCCTCCCTTTAACTAGAGCTGTCATTGACCACCCTAACTCCCTCCCTCCCTTTAACTAGAGCTGTCATTGACCACCCTAACCCCCTCCCTCCCTTTAACTAGAGCTGTCATTGACCACCCTAACTCCCTCCCTCCCTCCCTTTAACTAGAGCTGTCATTGACCACCCTAACTCCCTCCCTCCCTTTAACTAGAGCTGTCATTGACCACCCTAACTCCCTCCCTCCCTCCCTTTAACTAGAGCTGTCATTGACCACCCTAACTCCCTCCCTCCCTTTAACTAGAGCTGTCATTGACCACCCTAACCCCCTCCCTCCCTTTAACTAGAGCTGTCATTGACCACCCTAACTCCCTCCCTCCCTTTAACTAGAGCTGTCATTGACCACCCTAACTCCCTCCCTCCCTCCCTTTAACTAGAGCTGTCATTGACCACCCTAACTCCCTCCCTCCCTTTAACTAGAGCTGTCATTGACCACCCTAACTCCCTCCCTCCCTTTAACTAGAGCTGTCATTGACCACCCTAACTCCCTCCCTCCCTTTAACTAGAGCTGTCATTGACCACCCTAACTCCCTCCCTCCCTCCCTTTAACTAGAGCTGTCATTGACCACCCTAACCCCCTCCCTCCCTTTAACTAGAGCTGTCATTGACCACCCTAACTCCATCCCTCCCTTTAACTAGAGCTGTCATTGACCACCCTAACTCCCTCCCTCCCTTTAACTAGAGCTGTCATTGACCACCCTAACTCCCTCCCTCCCTCCCTTTAACTAGAGCTGTCATTGACCACCCTAACTCCCTCCCTCCCTCCCTTTAACTAGAGCTGTCATTGACCACCCTAACTCCCTCCCTCCCTCCCTCCCTTTAACTAGAGCTGTCATTGACCACCCTAACTCCCTCCCTCCCTCCCTTTAACTAGAGCTGTCATTGACCACCCTAACCCCCTCCCTCCCTTTAACTAGAGCTGTCATTGACCACCCTAACTCCCTCCCTCCCTCCCTTTAACTAGAGCTGTCATTGACCACCCTAACTCCCTCCCTCCCTCCCTTTAACTAGAGCTGTCATTGACCACCCTAACTCCCTCCCTCCCTCCCTTTAACTAGAGCTGTCATTGACCACCCTAACTCCCTCCCTCCCTTTAACTAGAGCTGTCATTGACCACCCTAACTCCCTCCCTCCCTTTAACTAGAGCTGTCATTGACCACCCTAACCCCCTCCCTCCCTTTAACTAGAGCTGTCATTGACCACCCTAACTCCCTCCCTCCCTCCCTTTAACTAGAGCTGTCATTGACCACCCTAACTCCCTCCCTCCCTTTAACTAGAGCTGTCATTGACCACCCTAACCCCCTCCCTCCCTTTAACTAGAGCTGTCATTGACCACCCTAACTCCCTCCCTCCCTCCCTTTAACTAGAGCTGTCATTGACCACCCTAACTCCCTCCCTCCCTCCCTTTAACTAGAGCTGTCATTGACCACCCTAACTCCCTCCCTCCCTCCCTTTAACTAGAGCTGTCATTGACCACCCTAACTCCCTCCCTCCCTTTAACTAGAGCTGTCATTGACCACCCTAACTCCCTCCCTCCCTTTAACTAGAGCTGTCATTGACCACCCTAACTCCCTCCCTCCCTTTAACTAGAGCTGTCATTGACCACCCTAACTCCCTCCCTCCCTCCCTTTAACTAGAGCTGTCATTGACCACCCTAACTCCCTCCCTCCCTTTAACTAGAGCTGTCATTGACCACCCTAACTCCCTCCCTCCCTTTAACTAGAGCTGTCATTGACCACCCTAACTCCCTCCCTCCCTTTAACTAGAGCTGTCATTGACCACCCTAACTCCCTCCCTCCCTCCCTTTAACTAGAGCTGTCATTGACCACCCTAACTCCCTCCCTCCCTTTAACTAGAGCTGTCATTGACCACCCTAACTCCCTCCCTCCCTTTAACTAGAGCTGTTACTGGAATAGATAATGATGTGTGGAGCTGGAATGGAATGGCTGTTTGAGCTGTGTGTGTGTGTGTATGTGTAATGTTGTGTGT
>NW_024059959.1:7500-12500 GCF_016432855.1 Salvelinus namaycush
AAGAATGATGGAGGCCACTGTGTTCTTGGGGACCTTCAATGCTGCAGAAATGTGCTGGTACCCTTCCCCAGATCTGTGCCTCGACACAATCCTGTCTCGGAGCTCTACGGACAATTCCTTCAACCTCATGGATTGGTTATTGCTCTGACATTCACTGTCAACTGTGGGACATTATATAGACAGGTGTGTGCCTTTCCAAATCATGTCCAATCAATTGAATTTACCACAGGTGTACTCCAATCAAGTTGTAGAAATATCTCAAGGATCATCAATGGAAACAGGATGCACCTGAGCTCAATTTCGAGTCTCGTAGCAAAGGATCTGAATACTTATGTATTTTTTTCCCCCAAATTTGCTAAAAATAAACAAAAAAGTGTTTATTTTGTCATTATGGGGTATTGTGTGTAGATTGATGAGGGAAAAAAACAATTTGATCATTTTTAGAATAATGTAAAAAAATGTGGAAAAATTCAAGGGGTCTGAATACTTTCCGAATGCACTGTAGGCTAAGGCCCTAAAATTCATCTGGACCTCCAAGACAGGTCCACTGCTTTAAAATTGTTCCCCTCTAACCAGGGACTGATTTAGACCTGGAACACCAGGTGGGTGATATTAATGAATAGGGCCTGATTTAGACCTGGGACACCAGGTGGGTGATATTAACGATCAGGGACTGATTTAGACCTGGGACACCAGGTGGGTGATATTAATGATCAGGGACTGATTTATATCTGGGACACCAGGTGGGTGATATTAATGATCAGGGCCTGATTTAGACCTGGGACACCAGGTGGGTGATATTAATGATCAGGGACTGATTTAGACCTGGGACACCAGGTGGGTGATATTAATGATCAGGGCCTGATTTAGACCTGGGACACCAGGTGGGTGATATTAATGATCAGGGACTGATTTAGACCTGGGACACCAGGTGGGTGATATTAATGATCAGGGACTGATTTAGACCTGGGACACCAGGTGGGTGATATTAATGATCAGGGACTGATTTAGACCTGGGACACCAGGTGGGTGATATTAATGATCAGGGCCTGATTTAGACCTGGGACACCAGGTGGGTGATATTAATGATCAGGGACTGATTTAGACCTGGGACACCAGGTGGGTGATATTAATGATCAGGGACTGATTTAGACCTGGGACACCAGGTGGGTGATATTAATGATCAGGGACTGATTTAGACCTGGGACACCAGGTGGGTGATATTAATGATCAGGGACTGATTTAGACCTGGGACACCAGGTGGGTGATATTAATGATCAGGGACTGATTTAGACCTGGGACACCAGGTGGGTGATATTAATGATCAGGGACTGATTTAGACCTGGGACACCAGGTGGGTGATATTAATGATCAGGGACTGATTTAGACCTGGGACACCAGGTGGGTGATATTAATGATCAGGGCCTGATTTATATCTGGGACACCAGGTGGGTGATATTAATGATCAGGGCCTGATTTAGACCTGGGACACCAGGTGGGTGAAACTATTCTATGAGAACATTTCTGAATGGTACTCTGAAGTATCCATTCTAACCACGAAAGACTTTGATCTTCAGGGAAGCAGAAAGAGAGACGCTGATGAACTGACTCTCAGCAGATGGTCCGGATTACAACAGAAATCACAACGACACACTGGGTGTAAATATATATTGATTGCAATTATTCCTGAATGAGTGTGCGTTCATGTGCAAAGGATTAGCATTTCAATTAATATAATTAGCAACTGTGTAGTGATTCCTTTTGTCTTTCCCTCGTGTTCTCAGTCCACACCCACTTCCCTTTGTCCACCAAGCCGTCATATCGGCTTAGACCACTAGGGAACCTCCACTTTCATTTCCTTGTAACCATATCTACTGTTGTTTGTTTATGCATTTCTGTGATTAGTTAGTTAGTAAATGATTAAGCCAATTGGTGTATGGATGATTCATAGTAAAGGCTGGGTTCGTGCAGATAACAATTTACGACGTTTGGAATGAGACTAACGTGAGGCAAAGAATAAATCATTAATTAGAAGACTAACTGATCAGATATTAAAATATCTGAAGAGTTATATTAGGAAAATTATAACTTTGTAATCTGAAGATTTTCCTTGGTGCCCCGACTTCCTAGTTAATTACATTTACATGATTAGTTTAATCACGTAATAATAAATACAGACAATTGATTTGATAAAATACCAGTCTTCACTTTTAATGATGACAAAGACATGACAGTATGGAGGCAGAACCTGGACTGTAACCTCTTTGTACGGAGACAGAATCTGGACTGTAACCCTTTTGTATGGAGACAGAACCTGGACTGTAACCCTTTGTATGGAGACAGAACCTGGACTGTAACCTCTTTGTATGGAGACAGAACCTGGACTGTAACCCTTTGTACGGAGGCAGAATCTGGACTGTAACCCTTTGTATGGAGACAGAACCTGGACTGTAACCCTTTGTACGGAGGCAGAATCTGGACTGTAACCCTTTGTACCGAGGCAGAATCTGGACTGTAACCCTTTGTACGGAGGCAGAATCTGGACTGTAACCCTTTGTACGGAGGCAGAATCTGGACTGTAACCCTTTGTACGGAGGCAGAACCTGGACTGTAACCCTGTAACTCTTTGTACGGTGCAAAACAGGAGTGCAAGACAGTAGATTAAAGTAAAGCCTCTATTCTCTCATCTCTAATCCCAACAACACGGCTTGTATCCCACTCACTTGCACAACGCATGTAAACCTCCCCAAACGGGAATGGAACTATAAAATGAGCTGCTTTGTGGGGGAATTAAACTAATGATGTGTGTCTACCGTCTCCGGATGGTACGGATGTATATTATTGATTACTGAGTAAAACACTTCTGAGGGGGACAAGACATGTTTAGAGGGGGTTTCTTCCTCCTACACTGCTGAGGGGGACATGTTTAGAGGGGGTTTCTTCCTCCTACACTGCTGAAGGGGAATAGACATGTTTAGAGGGGGTTTCTTCATTCTACACTGCTGAGGGTGACATGTTTAGAGGGGGTTACTTCCTCCTACACTGCTGAGGGGGAATAGACATGTTTAGAGGGGGTTTCTTCCTTCTACACTGCTGAGGGGGACAAGACATGTTTAGAGGGGGTTTCTTCCTCCTACACTGCTGAGGGGGACAAGACATGTTTAGAGGGGGTTTCTTCCTTCTACACTGCTGAGGGGGACAAGACATATTTAGAGGGGGTTTCTTCCTCCTACACTGCTGAGGGGGGACAAGACATGTTTAGAGGGGGTTTCTTCCTTCTACACTGCTGAGGGGGACAAGACATGTTTAGAGGGGGTTTCTTCCTCCTACACTGCTGAGGGGGACAAGACATGTTTAGATGGGGTTTCTTCCTCCTACACTGCTGAGGGGGACAAGACATGTTTAGAGGGGGTTTCTTCCTCCTACACTGCTGAGGGAGACATGTTTAGAGGGGGTTTCTTCCTCCTACACTGCTGAGGGAGACATGTTTAGAGGGGGTTTCTTCCTCCTACACTGCTGAGGGAGACATGTTTAGAGGGGGTTTCTTCCTTCTACACTGCTGAGGGGGACAAGACATGTTTAGAGGGGGTTTCTTCCTTCTACACTGCTGAGGGGGACAAGACATGTTTAGAGGGGGTTTCTTCCTTCTACACTGCTGAGGGGGACAAGACATGTTTGGAGGGGGTTTCTTCCTCCTACACTGCTGAGGGGGGACAAGACATGTTTAGAGGGGGTTTCTTCCTTCTACACTGCTGAAGGGGGACAAGACATGTTTAGAGGGGGTTTCTTCCTCCTACACTGCTGAGGGGGGACAAGACATGTTTAGAGGGGGTTTCTTCCTTCTACACTGCTGAGGGGGACAAGACATGTTTAGAGGGGGTTTCTTCCTTCTACACTGCTGAAGGGGGAATAGAGATGTTTAGAGGGGGTTTCTTCTTCCTACACTGCTGAGGGGGACAAGACATGTTTAGAGGGGGTTTCTTCCTCCTACACTGCTGAGGGGGACAAGACATGTTTAGATGGGGTTTCTTCCTCCTACACTGCTGAGGGGGACAAGACATGTTTAGAGGGGGTTTCTTCCTCCTACACTGCTGAGGGAGACATGTTTAGAGGGGGTTTCTTCCTCCTACACTGCTGAGGGAGACATGTTTAGAGGGGGTTTCTTCCTCCTACACTGCTGAGGGAGACATGTTTAGAGGGGGTTTCTTCCTTCTACACTGCTGAGGGGGACAAGACATGTTTAGAGGGGGTTTCTTCCTCCTACACTGCTGAGGGGGACAAGACATGTTTAGAGGGGGTTTCTTCCTCCTACACTGCTGAGGGGGACAAGACATGTTTAGAGGGGGTTTCTTCCTACTACACTGCTGAGGGGGGACAAGACATGTTTAGAGGGGGTTTCTTCCTCCTACACTGCTGAGGGGGACAAGACATGTTTAGAGGGGGTTTCTTCCTCCTACACTGCTGAGGGGGACAAGACATATTTAGAGGGGGTTTCTTCCTCCTACACTGCTGAGGGGGGACAAGACATGTTTAGAGGGGGTTTCTTCCTTCTACACTGCTGAAGGGGGAATAGAGATGTTTAGAGGGGGTTTCTTCTTCCTACACTGCTGAGGGGGACAAGACATGTTTAGAGGGGGTTTCTTCCTCCTACACTGCTGAGGGGGACAAGACATGTTTAGATGGGGTTTCTTCCTCCTACACTGCTGAGGGGGACAAGACATGTTTAGAGGGGGTTTCTTCCTCCTACACTGCTGAGGGAGACATGTTTAGAGGGGGTTTCTTCCTCCTACACTGCTGAGGGAGACATGTTTAGAGGGGGTTTCTTCCTCCTACACTGCTGAGGGAGACATGTTTAGAGGGGGTTTCTTCCTTCTACACTGCTGAGGGGGACAAGACATGTTTAGAGGGGGTTTCTTCCTTCTACACTGCTGAGGGGGACAAGACATGTTTAGAGGGGGTTTCTTCCTCCTACACTGCTGAGGGGGACAAGACATGTTTAG
>NW_024059959.1:20000-29482 GCF_016432855.1 Salvelinus namaycush
AGACATTAGGATGATGATTTAATATTATATAGTACTACAAACAGCTCTATTAATGTAAAGACATTAGGATGATGATTTAATATTATTTAGTACTACAAACAGCTCTATTACTGTAAAGACATTAGGATGATGATTTAATATTATATAGTACTACAAACAGCTCTATTAATGTAAAGACATTAGGATGGTGATTTAATATTATATAGTACTACAAACAGCTCTATTAATGTAAAGACATTAGGATGATGATTTAATATTATATAGTACTACAAACAGCTCTATTACTGTAAAGACATTAGGATGATGATTTAATATTATATAGTACTACAAACAGCTCTACTACTGTAAAGACATTAGGATGATGATTTAATATGATATAGTACTACAAACAGCTCTATTACTGTAAAGACATTAGGATGATGATTTAATATTATATAGTACTACAAACAGCTCTATTAAATGTAAAGACATTAGGATGATGATTTAATATTATATAGTACTACAAACAGCTCTATTACTGTAAAGACATTAGGATGATGATTTAATATTATATAGTACTACAAACAGCTCTATTACTGTAAAGACATTAGGATGATGATTTAATATTATATAGTACTACAAACAGCTCTATTAATGTAAAGACATTAGGATGGTGATTTAATATTATATAGTACTACAAACAGCAGACATTAGGATGATGATTTAATATTATATAGTACTACAAACAGCTCTATTACTGTAAAGACATTAGGATGATGATTTAATATTATATAGTACTACAAACAGCTCTATTAATGTAAAGACATTAGGATGATGATTTAATATTATATAGTACTACAAACAGCTCTATTACTGTAAAGACATTAGGATGATGATTTAATATTATATAGTACTACAAACAGCTCTATTAATGTGGAGACATTAGGATGATGATTTAATATTATATAGTACTACAAACAGCTCTATTACTGTAAAGACATTAGGATGATGATTTAATATTATATAGTACTACAAACAGCTCTATTACTGTAAAGACATTAGGATGATGATTTAATATTATATAGTACTACAAACAGCTCTATTAATGTAAAGACATTAGGATGATGATTTAATATTATATAGTACTACAAACAGCTCTATTAATGTAAAGACATTAGGATGGTGATTGAATATTATATAGTACTACAAACAGCTCTATTAATGTAAAGACATTAGGATGATGATTTAATATTATATAGTACTACAAACAGCTCTATTACTGTGGAGACATTAGGATGATGATTTAATATTATATAGTACTACAAACAGCTCTATTACTGTAAAGACATTAGGATGGTGATTTAATATTATATAGTACTACAAACAGCTCTATTAATGTAAAGACATTAGGATGATGATTTAATATTATATAGTACTACAAACAGCTCTATTACTGTAAAGACATTAGGATGATGATTTAATATTATATAGTACTACAAACAGCTCTATTACTGTAAAGACATTAGGATGATGATTTAATATTATATAGTACTACAAACAGCTCTATTAATGTAAAGACATTAGGATGATGATTTAATATTATATAGTACTACAAACAGCTCTATTACTGTAAAGACATTAGGATGATGATTTAATATTATATAGTACTACAAACAGCTCTATTAAATGTAAAGACATTAGGATGATGATTTAATATGATATAGTACTACAAACAGCTCTATTACTGTAAAGACATTAGGATGATGATTTAATATTATATAGTACTACAAACAGCTCTATTAAATGTAAAGACATTAGGATGATGATTTAATATTATATAGTACTACAAACAGCTCTATTACTGTAAAGACATTAGGATGATGATTTAATATTATATAGTACTACAAACAGCTCTATTAATGTAAAGACATTAGGATGATGATTTAATATTATATAGTACTACAAACAGCTCTATTACTGTAAAGACATTAGGATGATGATTTGATATTATATAGTACTAGAAACTGCTCTATTACTGTAAAGACATTAGGATGATGATTTAATATTATATAGTACTACAAACAGCTCTATTACTGTGGAGACATTAGGATGATGATTTAATATTATATAGTACTACAAACAGCTCTATTACTGTAAAGACATTTAGTCAACTACTTGTTTCAGCTTTAGAGAGATATTGTAATTGGACCGTCTAGCTGGCTGGAAAATACATGGACCGTCCGGCTGTAGGATCTCATGCATGTTTTCAATGTATTTGTGTGTGTGTGTGTGTGTGTGTGTGTGTGTGTGTGTGTGTGTGTGTGTAATGTAATATGCGATTAACGATCCACCCTGTGATACAGCTTATCTGTAGTATAGACTATGGTCTGACGGTTCTAATACTTTAACCATTAAGTGGAATATTATCTATCAGACATACTACTACAACTGAACTCAATTAAAACACATTTTACATATGTCTTATAAAGTATTTAATTAATGTTACAATGTGTTATAACCACTGTTTATAAGTTATACACATTTTACACAACTATATAATGTGTTAAGCATTGTTTATAAGTTATATACATTTTACACAACTATATAATGTGTTATAAGCACTGTTTATAAGTTATATACACAACTATATAATGTGTTATAAGCACTGTTTATAAGTTATATACACAACTATACAATGTGTTATAAGCACTGTTTATAAGTTATAAACATTTTACACAACTATATAATGTGTTATAAGCACTGTTTATAAGTTATATACACAACTATATAATGTGTTATAAGCACTGTTTATAAGTTATATACACAACTGTATAATGTGTTATAAGCACTGTTTATAAGAATTACACAACTATATAATGTGTTATAAGCACTGTTTATAAGTTATATACACAACTATACAATGTGTTATAAGCACTGTTTATAAGTTATATACATTTTACACAACTATATAATGTGTTATAAGCACTGTTTATAAGTTATATACACAACTATACAATGTGTTATAAGCACTGTTTATAAGTTATGTACACAACTATATAATGTGTTATAAGCACTTTATAAGAATTACACAACTATATAATGTGTTATAAGCACTGTTTATAAGTTATATGCACAACTATATAATGTGTTATAAGCACTGTTTATAAGTTATATACACAACTATATAATGTGTTATTAGTATGCAATACAGTGCTGTAGTTAAATGCATTCTGAAAATCGGCAGGTAGGCGCCCCAACAGGTAGGCGCCCCAACAGGTAGGCGCCCCAACAGGTAGGCGTCCCAACCAGGTAGGCGTCCCAACCAGGTAGGCGTCCCAACCAGGTAGGCGTCCCAACCAGGTAGGCGTCCCAACCAGGTAGGCGTCCCAACCAGGTAGGCGTCCCAACCAGGTAGGCGTCCCAACCAGGTAGGCGTCCCAACCAGGTAGGCGTCCCAACCAGGTAGGCGCCCCAACCAGGTAGGCGTCCCAACCAGGTAGGCGTCCCAACCAGGTAGGCGCCCCAACCAGGTAGGCGTCCCAACCAGGTAGGCGTCCCAACAGGTAGGCGCCCCAACAGGTAGGCGCCCCAACAGGTAGGCGCCCCAACAGGTAGGCGTCCCAACCAGGTAGGCGTCCCAACAGGTAGGCGTCCCAACCAGGTAGGCGTCCCAACAGGTAGGCGTCCCAACAGGTAGGCGTCCCAACCAGGTAGGCGTCCCAACCAGGTAGGCGTCCCAACCAGGTAGGCGTCCCAACCAGGTAGGCGTCCCAACCAGGTAGGCGTCCCAACCAGGTAGGCGTCCCAACCAGGTAGGCGCCCCAACCAGGTAGGCGCCCCAACCAGGTAGGCGCCCCAACCAGGTAGGCGCCCCAACCAGGTAGGCGCCCCAACCAGGTAGGCGCCCCAACAGGTAGGCGCCCCAACAGGGAGGCGCCCCAACCAGGTAGGCGCCCCAACCAGGTAGGCGCCCCAACCAGGTAGGCGCCCCAACAGGTAGGCGCCCCAACAGGTAGGCGCCCCAACAGGTAGGCGTCCCAACAGGTAGACGTCCCAACAGGTAGGCGCCCCAACAGGTAGACGTCCCAACAGGTAGACGTCCCAACAGGTAGGCGTCCCAACAGGTAGACGTCCCAACCAGGGAGGCGCCCCAACAGGTAGACGTCCCAACAGGTAGGCGTCCCAACAGGTAGGCGCCCCAACAGGTAGGCTCCCCAACAGGTAGGCTCCCCAACCAGGTAGGCGCCCCAACAGGTAGACGCCCCAACAGGTAGACGTCCCAACAGGTAGGCGCCCCAACAGGTAGGCGCCCCAACAGGTAGGCGCCCCAACAGGTAGGCGCCCCAACCAGGTAGACGTCCCAACCAGGGAGGCGCCCCAACCAGGTAGGCGCCCCAACAGGTAGGCGCCCCAACAGGTAGGCGCCCCAACAGGTAGGCGTCCCAACAGGTAGACGTCCCAACAGGTAGACGTCCCAACAGGTAGGCGCCCCAACAGGTAGACGTCCCAACAGGTAGACGTCCCAACCAGGGAGGCGCCCCAACCAGGTAGGCGCCCCAACAGGTAGGCGCCCGAACAGGTAGGCGCCCCAACCAGGTAGGCGCCCCAACCGGTAGGCGCCCCAACCGGTAGGCTCCCCAACAGGTAGGCGCCCCAACAGGTAGGCGCCCCAACCAGGTAGACGTCCCAACCAGGGAGGCGCCCCAACCAGGTAGGCGCCCCAACCAGGTAGGCGCCCCAACCAGGTAGGCGCCCCAACAGGTAGGCGCCCCAACAGGTAGGCGTCCCAACAGGTAGACGTCCCAACAGGTAGGCGCCCCAACAGGTAGACGTCCCAACAGGTAGGCGCCCCAACAGGTAGGCGCCCCAACAGGTAGGCGCCCCAACAGGTAGACGTCCCAACCAGGGAGGCGCCCCAACCAGGTAGGCGCCCCAACAGGTAGACGTCCCAACAGGTAGACGTCCCAACAGGTAGACGTCCCAACAGGTAGGCGCCCCAACAGGTAGACGTCCCAACAGGTAGACGTCCCAACAGGTAGACGCCCCAACAGGTAGACGTCCCAACAGGTAGGCGCCCCAACAGGTAGGCGCCCCAACAGGTAGACGCCCCAACCAGGGAGGCGCCCCAACAGGTAGGCGCCCCAACCAGGGAGGCGCCCCAACAGGTAGGCGCCCCAACAGGTAGGCGCCCCAACAGGTAGGCGCCCCAACAGGTAGACGTCCCAACAGGTAGACGTCCCAACAGGTAGACGTCCCAACCAGGGAGGCGCCCCAACAGGTAGGCGCCCCAACAGGTAGGCGCCCCAACAGGTAGGCGCCCCAACAGGTAGGCGCCCCAACAGGTAGACGTCCCAACAGGTAGGCGCCCCAACAGGTAGACGTCCCAACAGGTAGGCGCCCCAACAGGTAGACGTCCCAACAGGTAGACGTCCCAACAGGTAGACGTCCCAACAGGTAGGCGCCCCAACAGGTAGGCGCCCCAACAAGGTAGGCGCCCCAACCAGGTAGGCGCCCCAACCAGGTAGGCGCCCCAACAGGTAGGCGCCCCAACAGGTAGGCGCCCCAACAGGTAGACGTCCCAACAGGTAGACGTCCCAACAGGTAGGCGCCCCAACAGGTAGGCGCCCCAACAGGTAGGCGCCCCAACAGGTAGGCGCCCCAACAGGTAGGCGCCCCAACAGGTAGGCGCCCCAACAGGTAGACGTCCCAACAGGTAGACGTCCCAACAGGTAGACGTCCCAACAGGTAGGCGCCCCAACAGGTAGACGTCCCAACAGGTAGACGTCCCAACAGGTAGGCGCCCCAACCAGGTAGGAGCCCCAACCAGGTAGGCGCCCCAACCAGGTAGGCGCCCCAACCAGGTAGGCGCCCCAACCAGGTAGGCGCCCCAACAGGTAGGCGCCCCAACCAGGTAGGCGCCCCAACCAGGTAGGCGCCCCAACCAGGTAGGCGCCCCAACCAGGTAGGCGCCCCAACCAGGTAGGCGCCCCAACAGGTAGGCGCCCCAACAGGTAGGCGCCCCAACAGGTAGGCGCCCCAACAGGTAGACGTCCCAACCAGGGAGGCGCCCCAACAGGTAGGCGCCCCAACAGGTAGGCGCGCCCCTGTCCTCTGGTTGTCTCTAACCCAGGACCTCGTCTCTGGCACATAGCTAACATTCCTTCACGGTGTTAAGGTGTGTATTTAACATTCTTTCAAAACCACACAATGCCTGAGGCAGACCAGAGGCAGAGAGACAATCTGGGACAACTTGTCTGTATTCTGTTTGTCCACACGGGATACTGTGAATCTATGTCAACTTCCTCTTTGACAACACATGCATACATTAGTAATGTGTATGAGTCATAGCTGTATGATACGGTCACAGCGCCACAGTGTGGTATAACAGTATAATATCCTACACACCAAACAGAACAAAATCAAATATTTAATGTGTGTGTTTTAAAACAACCGGTACTTACCAAGGAATCAAACACCAGGGTGTCAAACGTGTCGCTGTCTGAGTTCTCCATCATAATGTTAAACAGGGCATCAAGGGTGTCTTGCAGAAACTACAACGACAAGAAACACAACGTGTTACAACAGAGAGAGGATATAGTCCGTGTCTCAAACGGCACCCTATTCCCTTATAGGGCTCTGCCAAAAGCAGTACACTATATGGGCAAGAGGTTGCCATTTGTGAAGCACATGTCATTTAAAAAAAAAATGCATAAACATTCATTCTCATCGTCTATCTATTCATTCATTCTCATCCCCTAGTCAGACTCGGGTGGCGTGCATATCATCCACGGCTTCCGAGTATATTACTCGCTATACTACTCAGTCCCTGGACAATAAAGTATACGAGGTCAGGGCGAGGATCACCTTCCAGAGAGACGTCAGGGACTGTAACATATTCTGTTTTACGGAATCATGGCTCTCTTCTGGATTTATTGTCCCCCTCAATTCAGCCAGCGGGGTTCTCCGTCCATCGAGAGGACAGGAAGAAACAACTCTCCGGGAAAAAGAAAGGCGGAGGGATTTGATTTATGATTAACAACTCATGTTGTGATTGTGGTAACGTACAGGAAGTCCTTTCGTTCTCCCGATCTGGAACACCTCACCATCAAATGCCGACCACATTACCTCCCAAGATAATTCCAGTTTACTGCCGATGTGCAAACTGGAAACTGTTTATCCTGACATCAAATGTATTGTAGCGGGGCCTTGAATAAAGGAAATCTGAGGAAAACGTAAACAAATTCTAACCCATCTTCTGTGCTACACGCGAATCACGGACTCTGGATCATTGCCACCCGCCCTCCCTTCTGCAAATCAGATCACGCCTCCATTCTGCTCCTCCCCACCTATACGCAGGGACTTGAGCAGGTAGAACCCATGGTGAGGACTGTTCAATCTGACCAATCAGAATCTATGTTTCAACATTGTTTTGATCACGCTCTAACACTAGGCTACAGCTACCATAGGCTACCTGCCTCTAACCACTAGGCTACCCTGCCTCTAACCACTAGGCTACCTGCCTCGTAACCACTAGGCTACCTGCCTCTAACCACTAGGCTACCTGCATGGAGGATGTGTTACCACTGTGACCATTACAAATTATCCAAACTATTACGAGACGGCAGCATTGTGCAAAACTGAAAGTGCAAATTAACCCTAGCAAGGTAACTGGGAACAATGGACGTGTACAAACAGACAAGCTATGACCTCCGTAAGGCAATGAGGACTAAACGACAGTACAGAGAAAAAGTGGAGTCGCAATTCAACGGCTCAGACACCAGACGTATGTAGGCAGGGGTCTACAGACAATCACTGATTATGAAGGCAAAGCCAACCAGTCTCAGACACCAGACGTATGTGGCAGCGACGTCCAGGACAATCCCTGATTATGAAGGCAAAGCCAACCCACGTCTCAGATACCACAGATGTATGTGGCAGGGACTCCAGACAATCACTGATTATGAAGCAAAGCCAACCACGTCCTCAGACCAGACGTATGTGGCAGGGACTCCAGACAGTCACTGATTATGAAGGCAAAGCCAACCACGTCTCAGACACCAGACGTATGTGGCAGGGACTCCAGACAGTCACTGATTATGAAGGCAAAGCCAACCACGGCTCGATACCAGACGTCTGTGGCAGGGACTCCAGACAATCATGATTATGAAGGCAAAGCCAACCACGTCTCAGACACCAGACGTATGTGGCAGGGACTCCAGACAATCACTGATTATGAAGGCAAAGCCAACCAGTCTCAGACACCAGACGTATGTGGCAGGGACTCCAGACAATCACTGATTGTGAAGACAAAACCAACCACGTCTCAGACACAGAGTATGTGGCAGGGACTCCAGACAATCACTGATTATGAAGGCAAAGCCAACCACGTCTCAGACACCAGACGTATGGGCAGGGACTCCAGACAATCACTGATTATGAAGGCAAACCAACCACGTCTCAGACACCAGACGTATGTGGCGGGACTCCAGACAATCACTGATTATGAAGGCAAAGCCAACCACGTCTCAGACACCAGACGTATGTGGCAGGGACTCCAGACAATCACTGATTATGAAGGCAAAGCCAACCACGTCTCGACACCAGACGTATGTGGCAGGGACTCCAGACAGTCACTGATTATGAAGGCAAAGCCAACCACGTCTCAGACACCAGACGTATGTGGCAGGGATCCAGACAGTCACTGATTATGAAGGCAAAGCCAACCACGTCTCAGACACCAGACGTATGTGGCAGGGACTCCAGACATTCACTGATTATGAAGGCAAGCCAACCACGTCTCAGACAAGACGTATGGCAGGGACTCCAGACAGTCACTGATTATGAAGGCAAAGCCAACCACGGCTCAGACACCGATGCCTCGCTTGCAGGAAACCACATGTAGCCACCATCATGGACCGCCGCCAAACGAGTCCCCAGAGCATGAGCAGACTAGCTGGCTGGAATGTTTACGGACAAATCCAAGCACTCACTTCTATCATCATGAGTGCTTTGAGAGGCTAGTTAAGGACCACATCATCTCCATCTTACCTGACACCTAGACCCACTTCAACTGCAAAAGCTCATCATTAAGCTCAGGCCATGGGTCTGAACCCATGTTCTGTGCAACTGGGTGCTGACTTCCTGACGGGTCAACCCTAAGTGGTGAAGGTAGGCAACAATACTCTGCTGATCCTGAACAGGGGGGGGGGGGGGGCATAGGGGTGGGTGCTCAGCCCCTTCCTGTACTCTGTGTTCACCCATGAACGGCTCAAACTCAATCATCAAGTTTGCTGACGACAGCAGTGTTAAGCCGATAACCAACACTGATGAGAGCCTACAGGGAGGTGAGGGCCCTGGCAGAGTGGTGCCAGGAAAATAACCACTCCCTCAACGTCAACAAAACCAAGGAGCTGATCGTAGACTACAGGAGGAGGTGAGGGCCCTGGCAGAGTGGTGCCAGGAAAATAACCACTCCCTCAACGTCAACAAAACCAAGGAGCTGA